>NC_079893.1:29231471-29441542 GCF_024868665.1 Triplophysa rosa | reverse complement strand
GGGAGAGAGAGACTTCTTACATTCATATCACAGAAAGAGCCGAGGATATTGCTCTCCTGTGCTGAGATATCCTGCAGACAAAAAAGAAATCGAAGCATATTAAAAACAGTGACCCAAATTACAACCACACAACCAGCGGTAACAACTACATGAAAAAATACTGAAATAATTGAAAAATAATGAAGCCCTAAGGCCTCATAATGGTACACTCTCTTTGTCTATTTTGGGGTGTGCATTTACCTTTATAGAGATTAAAGTTACATTAAAAAAAAAAAACTTCACAGTAAAACATAAAAACTTTCAAGAATGCACCAAGGATATTTATGCATGCGTAAAAGGGCTGTTCAACCATTAATCCAGAATAAAAGTTTGTTTACATATGTCTGTGCACTATGCATATTTATTTTGTACTTATAAACGCTTACACATACATGTATATAATTAGGAAATATATATACTATATATATATAGTTTAAATTACATTACATAATTACAAATTACATACATAGAAATATTTCCTAAATATACTGTATGCCTGTATGTGATCATAAATAATAAATGAATATGCACAGTGAACAGACATATATTATGTGTAAACAAACTTTTACATATGTGTAAACACGATTAATTGTTGGACAGCCCTAATGCATAATAACTGAATATACGTCTACACACGATCCCTGCGAAGTCTGTACAACATTACCCACAATTCATGTCAAGTATGTACTATCTTACCATCCCTGCAAAGTCTGTAGTATATTGCCTACAATCCTGTAGAAAGATCCCCAAGAATTTTGACTTACTACATTCAAGTCAACTTACAAATTCGGAAGTTATAATTACTACATAATGTACAAAGTAAGTTTAGTCTCAATAAAATGGACTCGCTGACCAACATTTTCACCACTAATGCAACAAAACCTTCTCACACAACCAGAGAAAAAAAAAAATTTTGTCAAACAAGCTTGACAACTCATAGACTGACTAAAATGAATGCATGCAATGATATACTAAATAGGATATTTCCCATCAAGGTTCTCCAAAGTTTTGTGTATTACCTCTATAGTGGGATGTGTGTTGTGTTTGTAGGCCGTGTACAGGGGGAACTGAATCTGAAAGATCTTGGCAGCACACAGCAGCAGTTTCTCCTGGTCTTCCGTGCTCCAGGACAGAAAAAGGTCCGTGCTGCTCTCGTTCCCGCTCTCGTCCGACGTGGGCTCACCGAGCCGGGGTAGGGGGTCCGTTTTGACTCCCTGCTTTTGGTTCTGCTCTCCCTCCTCCGTTCCACCGTCCTCCTCAGCTGAGTCCCTTTCCACATTCAAAGGCTCGTCCTCGCCAGGCGACGGCTGTGGTTGGGCGGAGCTCCATTCGGAACCTGCTCCCTCAGTCTTACTGTTGTCATGGCCACTACGTAGACGGTCCCTAAGGTTGGTCACTTGGGCAATAACCAGGTGAATGAGGGCATAGACGAGCTGGTTGAATACCTCGAGGTGTTTGTATTCTTTGAAACAGCACAGACACTGCCTGCAAGCGAACACACGGAGAATCAACGCGTGGATTTATTGGACTGAAGCATGTACATGTGAAGAGTTGCTGATGTCTCCGCATACACGGAGCATGTCATAATATATTAACAAATTAATGTCAGAGAACAGCAAGGTCTAAAAGAACTGTGAAAAGACAAAAAATGTGGCAGAATGGAGTGGACAGCGTATGAATGAATGCAAGGATACATGAGCAAATGGATGCCTGCTTGCATGCATGCTTTCACCCATGTATAATACAACACTATACAAACTTAAGTGACAGTATGCAGTGCAGACGAACAGTGCAAAGTATACAGACTGTACAAAAAAAGACAATATACAGTAAATTATACACATAGACAGTATATACACAATATAGACAAGATATACACATTAGACGTTGAATATACAAATTAAACATGCAGGTGTACACATGAACGTGTTAAGAGATGCATGGAAGGATGCATGGGTTAAGAGATGTAGGGTTAAGTGATGCATGGAGGGATGCATGGGTTAAGATATGTAGGGTTAAGTGATGCATGGAGGGATGCATGGGTTAAGAGATGTAGGGTTAAGTGATGCATGGAGGGATGCATGGGTTAAGAGATGCATGGAGGGATGCATGGGTGAATAATGCATGGGTTAAGGGATGCATGGGTGAGGGATGCATGGGTGAATAATGCATGGGTTAAGAGATGCATGGAAGGATGCATGGGTGAATAATGTATGGGTTAAGAGATGCATGGAGGGATGCATGGGTGAATAATGCATGGGTTAAGAGATGCATGGAAGGATGCATGGGTGAATAATGCATGGGTTAAGAGATGCATGGGGGGATGCATGGGTGAATAATGCATGGGTTAAGAGATGCATGGAGGGATGCAGGAATGGCTTAACAAAAAACGAACAAACGAATGAAGAGAGTAAATAAATGTCAAAGCAATGACCTCTGTGTCCATGTGCTGATGTAGGTGAATACTCTTAAGGCATGTTCTTTCTTCAGCTGCAGGCCATCTGAGCTGTCTGAATCCGAGACTGAGAAAGAGAGAGAGACCGTTAATAAACCTACTACAAGACCGGGAGGCAGTCTGAGGTCAGTATGCCTTTAAAGAACCAGAGTTGAGACACTGAGCTCAAGCTGTACACAACGCACACATTGTTACACATCTGAAACACACTGAACAACAAAACAGTTTATTCTTATGCAGAAGAGTGAAATTATGTGAACAACATGTGACTGGCTGCTTGACTGTGCCAAAACAAGCCCAGAGTGTTGCTATGCAGTTGCTATGGAGTTTCGAGTGTGTTTTGTAACTATGCAGTGTTAGGGTGTTCTGGGTGGTTTCCTGCTGGACTCAAAAGAGACCATCCTCTAAATCTAGATTCAGTTTATGAGTGTATTGTTTTATCATTCAACAAGTGAAAATCATGAGTCCAAATCCTTAGAAAAAGCACAAAACTAGGATGCATTGAAGCATTATTCACATCTGGGTGCACGGCCAGTAGCACAGTGACGTTTAATACCTAGCAAAAAAGCAAAGTTCACTGGAAAATGAAAATTCTCTGAAAATCTCATGCCATCCTAAATGTATATGACTTCCTTTCTTTAGCTAAATACCAACTTTTTACACATAGGTCCCAAAATGTTTATGCACATGCATAAATCCTTAAAAGCAACACTTTTGTCGTTTTTCAACCTTAAAATAATGTCTCAAAAATTATCCCCTGCCTGCCGAAGAATGCGATATGGTTGCATTCACCGGTTCCATCAGCTTAGTAAACAAATTCACATGCATTGCGCTGCCCACGGGGAAGCTTATACAGCGACATTATTTACAGTACTGGTAACAGACAATTGCGCTTATCAACCACATGGGGGAGCCGCGAGCAAAGTTTCTATAGTGCTGCTTTAAAGCAATCAAAATAAGGTGTAATATTTTAAGCTTGTATAGCAAAATTAAAATCAAGCACATCTAGGCACTAGGGTTGCAACCTGCATGGTGTACAGGTGCTACGGTAACATCGCAAAAAAGCTAAAGCGACAAATATTATTGGAGGTGGAACGGTTCACAAAATCCACAGTTCGGTTCTTATTACGGTTCAGTGGTAAGTTTGTAGTTTCACATTTAAAGTAAGCCTAACATTTCCATTTATAAACATTGCTGTATAAATAATATTTGTCGCACATTTGAATTAGTTCCCATGTGAAACATTTTTTAGTTTACTTTAGTATTTTTTACTAAAGTAAACTTAACTAAAATTCCAAGACACTAGCGTTTTTGAAACTTACTATAGTAAATATTAAAGTATACTACAGCATTTGCTACAATTTATCCAATTACTATAGTTAATACTGCAAATTACTGTAGTGGTCAATACAATACAAAATATTTCATTTAGATGTGTTTTAAGGAAATTGGTTGATTTTGTAGTTTCAATGAACATGGCACAGCACCGTGATACTACTTGGTATAGCACTAGTGCTATGTGCAAAAAAAGTTAACTTACAGCCTTAACACTAATAACAATTACTGCTTGCCTTTGTTTTATAGCAGTCACGGAGAGTAGGCCTATAACCAAATTCAGGCGGCCAAAGCGGACACTAGTTAAAATGCTTAGAAGCAAACTTGACCAATCTAAATCCGAAACAATGATATTATATTATAATTCAAATGAAATATCATTTTTTTATCTTTGGACAAATAATTTTTGTAGTCGGACAAGTGAATGACAAATTTACTTGTCCGAAGGACAACCACATGACAATGCTTAATGTTGAGCCCTGTACTGTAACAACCCCAGTAGGCACTAAATCCAAAAATGGTGATCCGAGCCAAAACAAGCACAGAACCAAAACATGTGACTACTTGTCATATGATGTTTCAGCAAAACAGACACAAAATCAATGTCACTAGATGTAGCATTTTAGCATTTAGCATTCGGATGTGTTTGTTTTGGTTTTAATTTTGGTAAATTAGCTCAAAATATTGGATTGGAGAAATGTACGCGACATCTTTTTTTTATAAATAAACTGTTCAACTGGAGAAAGTAAGTCTATAGATCTGGCATGAGGATAAGTAAATAAGATAATTTTCTTTGGGTGAACAAAGTGTTTGTTCAAACCATAAACAACAAGTCAAGTGATGTTTTCTCTAGCAAATGCCACAGCAAATCTGCAAAACATACACAGCAAGAAAAACAACAACATTTTGAAAAACATTGGGGGGTAAATAACACCAATTTTCATTTCTCACATTCCTTAGTCTCATAACCAAATCCACTATGTCCACACTGCAGGAGATCTCAGACCAAGAGAGATCATTATGAAATAGGGGTGTGACGAGACACTTATCCCACGAGACGAGACACGAGATTGAGTTCACGAGAACGAGACAAGATTTTTAGACTTTTTTTTAAAGAAATCCTCAATGATGAAATATATAGGGAAAATAGTCTTTTATTCACCTTAAATACACAAAATGCAAAAAATGTAGGCATTATAAAATCAACTTGAATTTTATGAAACACATTAAACTTATATTTTAATGAATAATATTATACTGCATATATTATGCAGTAATAAACAATATGTAAACATTGCAAAATGTTTTGTCACAAACTCAAATGACAGGCAGTAATTGCACAAAAATTATGCTTTGTTTTCTTAACACAGGGTTTTTCATGCATAGAGAAATTGGAGGCGGCCGCCTCCGTCAAATGTCGTGCCGCCTCAGGCTATCGCCAAAATTATGTTGAGTCTTCACAAGAAATGCTGCGTGCATTTAACAGACTGTCATTTGTAACTGCAGTTGCGACATTACGACACAGTGGAGGCGCTGTTTCGTTATCAGCACACTGAGGCGCTAAAAAGAGTTGCAGAACAAGAGCCAGCCTGTGTTTCATGGCTGTTTGTTTTGTATCCAAGTACGTTTAATTTCTTGAAATTTATTAAATGAACATGACGTACATCATTGTAGTGTCTTTAGCTGTGCAGTTGGATCGTTGAATCAGTGTATACTGTACACAGAGGGTTCGCCAGTATGAACGCACATTGCGTTCAGAACGACTCGCACACGAATGACTCATTTGAACAGATTCATTTAAACTATTGAACTTTTCAGTCACTAGCGAATATAAGAGATCATTGAATCATTTAAAGTGAACCGCAGAGAATGCAAGATGTGAATGAGCTTTGCTCATTTAGAAAGAGTGGTTAATTCAGTTGGCTATTGTGGGATGAAAAGTTAGTTGAAATGATAAAAAAGCTTTACTTGATTAAAAAAACATTTCTGTTTGGTTGAATAAAAGTAATGTTTTATATAACTTAATAATTATCATTTTTTTCTAATTTTATTAGAACTTTTAATGTCAAACTCAAAGTCACTTTGGTTAAGCCACTTTAAGGTACGGTAGGCCTACGTGTGTGTGTGCGTGTGTGTGTGTGTGTGTGTGTGTGTGTGTGTGTGTACAAGATCAGGATGGCACCACCTCCGCCTCATTTTGAGCCAGGAAAAACCCTGTAACAGGTGCAGCTTTTAGTAAAGAGCTGTGGTTGTTTTCTCTATATGCTTTTTTGCATAGTGCTTGTGTTGGCAGAGGTGGCGATCATATCACACTGTCAATCCTCCTCCCTCCACTGACTGAACCCTCATAGCCTTCAGAGAAACAATCAAAACTACATAAGCACATCATGTTTTATGCTAACATTGCCCATATGTAAGATACAGATGATCCGTTTTTGAAGAGGTTTGCCTGTGAATGTATTTAAAATAATGTAATGTGAACTTGCAATTGCTATACTCTACTTGTGGTACAGTCTGCTGCGTGCTCACAAAGCGCTGCTGGCAGCGCGAACCGCCGTAAACCATGGGTCTTCAACCAGGGGTGGAACTGCAAGAGGTCCGCTAATTACCGTTTACTCACAGGCAACTTTTTGTTAAAAATGTAAAACATGGGTACAGAAATATTACAACCAATGTTCTCTTTAAGCTGTGCACGTGTGCGGCCCCGTGGACTCGTTGAAGCTCCCGCGTAGGGTTGCACGATAGCAGAAAAAATGTTAATCATGATTATTTTGCTCAAAAAATTAATCTTGATTAATAATAACGATTATTCTTTTAGTTAAGAACTTTTTTTATTGCATTTTACAGCCATAAAACATTAGGCTATAAACAGAGATGTCAGAACATAATATTGAGGATTCTAACAGAGATTTTTTAACTCTGGTAAAAATAAAACTTCCTCTTTTTGACTTCAGCCTTTGAAATTCTTGATATTGTACTCTGTGGTGGCTTTTAAGGTGGTTAACGAGGTTTGTTGTGTTACCTTTGGACGCTTTGATGGCACAGGAGCACAGTTTGCACAAGACTCGTACCTGATCAACATCACATTCGTCGAACCCGAAATAGTTCCAAACAGCGGAGTATGACGCCTTTTTGGGAACTAACGAACGTCCTTCTGCACCTTTCTTTTGTTGCTCCGCCATTATGTTCATTCAAGCTGTCTAACGTATCTGTAAATCCCGCGAAGCCAGCTTCTACAAATATGAGAGAGCGCGCTCGCAAACTAAACGCTGTCATGTCAGTTGTGACGCAGTCTATCATCCGTTACTCCGCCAATGAGAATAACAAACAGTTTGCTGATTTTAGACTGTTTGATTTGTGCTTGGTCCTTACACATTAATATCGCGACAATTTCAATTAATTAATCATGTGTCCCACTTATCGTTATCACGATCGAAATACGATTAATCGTGCAGCCCTACTCCCGCGCATTGCAAATTTAACCTGCGTGCGGACAAAAACATCCATTCAGGCAGCAGAAGCAAGCAATAGAACAAATTTCTATTGCAAATTTCTACAGATTTTATGATCTGCATCATAAAAAAATGGAAAGGTAAGAATCAGTGCATTCTCTGTTTCCATTCCGATAAGTTCAGAGTACGCATGAAAGGAGTTGCGTGCAAATAAAGAGCATTCTCATATATTTCTGAACTTCTGTTCAAATTTGTTAAAGCTGTAAAGCTCTAATTTGACAGGCAAATGACACCACACAGCTTCTGTGTTGTAAACACTGATAAGTTGCCCCAAAAACAACGCGGACTCGTTGCATGTTGCTCTCCTCAGTCTGATATGAAGCTCTGCAGAAAAACTCATGAATTTTCGTGTAACAGCCGCGACAATGCTGATCCACGAGAAAGACAGCGGAGCTCAGAATTATAAAATAACGGTGTGTTCTGCAACACAAAGATAAGCAGAAGGAAAAAAAATGACACTTAATAATTAGCAATTTATAATAAAAAGTATGTACAGTATGTGCAACAATAACATGCATAATAGTGCTAATGTAATGTCTTAACATATATCGCTTTGACAATAGGGTTGTTTCTATTTAAATAGCTTTGTTTACACATTTAGTGTAAGGGGGTCCCCTGCATCTCTCATCTAAGGGGTCCTTGCCCCGAAAAACGCTCTCCACATGAACAACCCCCTCCTACCCACATAGCACAGTTAATCGTTTCCACGGCAACGGGGGAGTTACAAAACTCCTGAAAACTACCTTGGGGTTGTAAAGTTCAATCGAGCAGCTGGCTAGCCTTGACCTACATGAGATTTTCTTCTCTTTCTTCACTCCCAGCCTCTCTTTCTTTTTCTTTTATGGAGCTTTCCTGTCTTTTTCTCTTGTTTCACACAGTTGTACAGTAACAACCCCGGGCATTGTGCTCAGAGCGGACTGAAGAGAAGTTTGATGGCGCTATGATAAGAGGATCTGTTATCAAAGCTGTTAAACTCAAAACTTGACACCATAAAAGCCCAAAAATCCTCAACGTCTTACGTTACGAAACCAAAATGAGTTTTTCAAACTGCACAAAATGGCAAAAAACGTGAATTTTCATATCATTCGTTTACCCTTGTATTTTTAAAACAAAAGTAAAAAACACAAGTTTCATACATTTTACATTACATTACATTTATTCATATATTCAAAGCAACTTCAACGTTTAACATTTTTTGTCAATGAGCTCACAATAAGTGCAGTACGCAAAGCCATACGAAATGACAGGTCTGATATACTATTTACGCATGAGCATATTCAAACCAAATAACAAAAATAGTTCAAATAATAAATGAGCTTATAAAGTGTTTCATTATGATTCATGTTTTTTATGTCTGGGACAAAAACTGGTTTAGTGACTTTCTGGCTGTGTTTGGCCTACAGAAAATACATCAAAGTTAGATTATAGGAATAAACAGACAACGGTTTACAAAGCGTACAGGTTTTCAAACACTTCACAATATTAAACCTCTCCAGAACACACGGCACACTGTGTCAGATTAACACTTCACACAAACTCACAACAAAATTAAAGGTTAAGCCTTACCACCTATCGCCATACACAAGTACAGAGCACAGCTGTTGGGGGGGTCAAAGGTTAAGCTGAATATGCACATATGGGGCTGCCACTCACTACGGCATCGCAGACACGAGACAAACATACACAAATACAATAGAAAACCATTCACAGGAACCAGAAGAAATCACATGGCTAGACGTCAGGTATTCTGGATTAGTCATTTTAATAAAACCTCGATCAAGATCACGTTTATATTGAAAAACAAAGATTTCATGCAATGCGTGTATTTGTTTGGATGTTCAAATATGTCTTCTTATTTAAATTAAGTCCCTAACTATATCAGACATCATTATATATCAGGTATTAGTATATTATTCACAGCCAAGAGATGCCAAAATAGTTGCTAGGATATCACAATGGGAATGACCCAACTAAAGGAATACAGAACACATTTAAAAACTCGTAAAAGTTGACAGTCATGTAGGGACACGGTAGTGGTTGTTACTAGGGCTGGCTGGGCGATATATATTGCGATTCACACTATTTCTACATGTCTAAATCGATTCTGAATTCGATTCTGTGTTTTATGCACAGCTCTTCAATGAACTACGGCTCTTTGATCAGTACGATCAAAGATCTAAAATCACTACAAGATCGAGTCGTTTTAACGTGCACTTGAAAAAGCAACACTCCTCAAACATCATCATTATGAATATACTTTATTATCATGAAAACACCTGAAAAGGTTTGAAGAACAGCGATAGACCAGAGGTGGAAAGTAACGCATTACATTTACTCGCATTTAGGGTTGGGAATCGTTTCAATTTTATCGATTCCGATTCCAATTCTGATTCTGCTTATCAATTTCGATTCTTATCGATTCCCAGTTTCGATTCCACAGTTGAAGTAAAACATTTAGATATCAACCTGTATGGTCATTTAGCCTGCTTATTGACTTGTTTGCAAAATATATATATATATTTATGAGCACCGTTTTGTGTATATTTACACGTAGAAACACACCTTTTCTGATTTATTACAATTTGTATTATCATAGTTGAACTACATCATGGTTAAACTGCAGTTACTATAATGCAACTATGGTTAATTTGTGATTCATGTGCTTTAATGCAAATTCTATAGCTAAACTATGCTTACTATAGTAAAAAATATCGATCATTTTCATAAGGGCTTTTATTGAGATATCAGCAGATCATGATAGTCCATCCCATGATAGTCAACTGCGTGCCAGTGTTTCCTGCTGCTGCGTACGCGCACAATCCAGGTCGTCATTGACAAGTTTACACACACAACGTGAGCGCATTACTATGAGTCGCTGTTTGCTGTGACGGATTTCTTGAGCCCGAGGACGAACGATTGGATATTTGAGATGATTAAAACGAAACTAACTGCAGAGGAGTTCAGGAAACATCATTTATCTATAATAGTTGAGACAGCGCTGGATCATTTCAAATCCATTCACAGCAAGTATGAACGACAGCTCTTGTCAAGTTATTTTTTGACGTTAGATTTACATGTGTTGTGTGAACATGAGGAAGTGTCCTTAATATGCAATAAAATCATCGTAAGAACGTAATAACACAAGACCTTTCATTTTGCTTTGTAACACTCTGTAAACAATTAAATATATACAAGCACAATTTCTGTTGGTTCAAATGAATTTAAATTACAGTCTCACTATTTAGCACCAATCAATAACAAAGCTTCTCTGTAGACTCTGCCTCTTGTTAAATACGCAGAACCAAATCTGCTGTCATCAACTAACTTGTGTCAGTATCAGTAATACAGTTATTTTGGGGGAAAATGTGAATTCTTGCATTGCAGGCTGATTTAAGGTGTGCCCCTAATTTTTTTGCTTGCACTCCTAAAATTTTAAGTCAGGGGCACCAGTGGTCCTAGTAAAAAAAGTTAGTCTGGAGCCCTGAAGTATGATTTGTGTGATGTATTGTACGTCGTTATATTTAAAATCATTACGGAGTAAAAAAAATAATGAAAACATTGCAAGGAAAAAAATGCTACCGGAAATTACTCCAGTGAATGACGGGTGCGAGTACGAGTTTGCGCCAATACCAGAAGAGCGAAGGAGACAGAGAAGTAAGACTTCGGTAGTGCACCTGTCCTAAAGGTGAAACCCCATCGAACTCTGACTGCTGAAGACAATGAAGTAAACCCCTGGACATATTTAAGCAACCATTGCAGCTTCAAGACAGGATTACGGACACTATGCAACGTAAACTAGCATCTTATAAAGTCCTTATGTGCAAGAATGTAGAGGTTAGATAAATAACATTTGCTCGTACCCTTGTTGCATTGGTAAATAATAAGAAGTTTGGACAGTTTAGTAAAAGTCAAAACAACATTGGTGCATAATGCTTTATTTTAAGTGTTTAAGCCCGTTTTGTAGATGCACAGTTCACTAATGTATCTGCACCCCATTTATAATTTAAACGTCCATCACATGTCTCTCTCTTCTGTAAGAGCGGGGCAAGAAAGTCACATGAAAATATTCTTGCTATTTCATGCGTTTTGAAAAGCCTCACCAGCCCTGCCATAAAAAGGACCGTGTTGCCAGATCATATTGTTGAAAAGAACAGCAAACAACGACAAGCCCAAAATAAACCTACAAATCGACTCATTTAATAAGGAAAAAAAACACTACACGCAACTGTTCATTTTATTTACTATATAATGTATCCGCAGCTTCACAAGAAAAGCCTAAACAACAAATGCGAAGCTCTTAAAAATATGTAAACATGGCAACACCGCGAGAGCGCGCTGTGAAGCTCTGAACATAAACATAACACTGCGTCTATGTCTGTATTTTAGTTAAAATTGCCTCACTTAACCAGTCTTTGGCCGAAAACAGCAGATACGTATCAAAAGGATTAAACTCTTGGGATTCATGTTTCTTGTTCACTGCGATCAACGGCAAAAATGTTGGCTTGGTAACAACCGGGTTACAACTGTCAATCATCACATTTACTCTCACTCCGTACAAACGTGGAACCCTGCGTGGAACGATTTATATGTGGTTTCACTACTGAAACTTAGCAGTGTGTACTAGGGCTGAAACGATTCCTCGAGTAACTCGAGTTATTCGAATACAAAAAATCATCGAGGCAATTTTTGCTGCCTCGAAGCCTCGTTTAATCCATTTAACTACAGTACACACGGAGCACTGCGTTTCCCCACGGACCGTTATTACTGACGCACAGCCCGCTAAACTCTATTCATGTTACAGTCTCATGCATTCACCGTGAGACACACGCATTTTAGTATGTTCACACGCTCACACGTGTTTCTCATGCTGATAAATAACTGATAGATTATAGGGCTGTGACGGTTGCCATAACAACCGCACCACCGCGGTGGTAAAGTGCCATGACGGTGAACTGCCACCGGCGGTAGTGCACGTCACTCTGACAAATATAGGTGTAATAAATATGAGAGTTGCGATAACGATTGCTAGTTGAAGCCTTTCAGTTGTGGGTGGTTTTATTTAAAAAATTTTAAATTAACAGAAATAATTGGCATACGTGACCGTTGGTGCGTTCGAGCGCAGACCTGCACGGCAAAACCCAGGTTATTCTGCGGATTCTGCAATGGATCTTGTTGAGAAATGTACAGATACATAAAATCAAAACTGGCTATGACCAGCTTGCTTAGTGTCGGAGCGCGCGCAGGTTTTGCCGCGGTTGCGGAGAGACATCTATTAATTTGCGCTCCTGTGCACATCTTCTGAACGCGCATTTAGTGCAGCTGTACACATTTTAATCTGGACAATGTCAACAAGTAAGTTTCACATCAACGAGTCGGAAAAAGTAAAGTTTTTATGGCAATCTGAATAGGAAAGCCAATGTAGGTTTAAACAGTTTGTTTCAAATGGAATTGTTAAGGACTGTAAGGGTTAATACGCCACTGACTGAAGTTACTGCAACAAGAGCTTTTTTATTTAGTATTTAGCTTTCTTATATCATTTCAGTTTTCATTATTTACTGATGTTTATTTCAATGTTTTATATGCTGTAGCATGCCGTTTCACTGATGGATTTGCGCGTTAAACATTGACGGATGCTTCATCCTCATTTATTTCAAATATCATATTTCAATTATTTAACAATTTCAAGTATTTAAATAAGGTCTATATTTCTCTTCCACTCGTCATGTGGTTGCTACACGCAAATATAATAATATAAATATTATTTATATAAATAATATATATTTCTTAACCACCGCACCACCGCGGTCGATTTGTCTATTACCACCGCGGTGGTAAAAAACTGCCACCGTCACAGCCCTAATAGCTTATTGAAATGGTGAACTGATATTTGACTTGGTTTTAGTCTATTTTACGAGTGAAACTTGTTTTCCGGCTGCATTGAGTCCATCAAACTAGATGCGGACTAGTGGACACCGAATCCTGTTATTTACACATTTCTTCTGTCTGTTCTGCGTGTCTGAGTGAATGAACTGCACAGTTTAACATGCTACACGCGTGATGCTCATGAATTTGTCTGCGTCTGCGCTGAATGAGGACATGAACACATGAACTTCATCTCCAGAGTTGCTCTGAGAGTTTATTTCACAAACATGTTATTGTTTGAGTGAAGAAACAGACATACTAAAAAATAAGGGTCTTCTGACAACCTGCCAAAATAAAAGTCATAGGCTATTGTTTGAAATTATTAGTTCCATTTTTATTCATGTTTCTTATTTATATATTTGTATTATATTGTATTGCATTTTGAATTTAATATGGCAATGGAATGTACTAAATGGGTTTAGTTTTCGCAGATATTAATGTATGCTATTTCAGCAATAAAAACTAATTGTTCTAAAAAGGAAACAAATTAGTTGTTTTACTCATTTTAAGAGACCTGTCTTATTTTCTCTTGTATATTTAGTATTGCTTTTTAATAAAGAAAAAGTACTTATTATCCGAATACCCGATTAATCGATGGGAAAATCTGTAGAATACTCGATTAGTAAAAGAATCGATAGCTGCAGCCCTAGTGTGTACCATTGATAGCTTATTAATAAGGCTTAAAATCTTTTTAAGGCTTAATTTTGCTTCTGAAGAAAATGTACATTGATTTAAGAATTGTTTAGTTAAAATTTCTGCTATATGATTCTGTGATATTTCTGCAAAACAAGACAAAAAATTATTTGTAACCCATTTTAATATATAACATTAGGCACTATGACTATTGTTGGTGTTTCACAAAACAGGAGAGGTTCCCCTCACGCTTTTAAAAAGTAACCAAGTAACTTTTACTTTGAGTAAATTTTAAACAAGCTACTTATTACCTTTTCTTGAGTAGATTTTTTTACTGGTAATTTCACTTGTACTCAAGTACAGTTTCATCAAAGTAGTAGCTTTTATCCAAAGCGACTTACATTGCATTATACTAAACATTAATTTGTTTCTAAGTATGTGTAAACCAATTTGTGAAACACAGGTAATAATAATAATGACGTTAATAACTGTTTTGGTAGAAACAACATAAACAAATGTTATGTGGCCCAATTTAACTTAACTTCCGATATACCTCCTCAAAGAATCAGTAACTGTTGTGTTGAGCAGTTATAATTTAATTAAATACAATTAATATACAATAAAATATTAATATAAAAATCACATTAAAATAAATGAAATAAATTAAATTGCGATTTGCCAGACATAACCAAACACAGACCAGAACGGGCAAGGGGCGTGCATCCGGATGAAACCATCTATAAAAGCTGCAATCCGTAGCTTTTGCCTCTCTATCGCCATCTCAGCTGGAAACCAAAAATTGCAGGTTACTTTACGTATTTATCTTTGCCTTTAAACCACCATTTTCTGCTAAATCTGACCACATAGCTCAATTGATAACCATTATTATAAGCTTAGTGTTGCGAGTCATGGTAAGGAAATGGAGACATTTTTTACCACTGACGTTTTATTGATTTGCTATAACAAATATAATATTACAATACAAAAAAATTACCATGTTTTGGGGGAAATTACCATGATAATGTACTGTTGCGTTTTTCCAAACCAACATATCAAGAACCCCACTGCACTGATCAAAACAGTTTACAACAACACAACTATTCTATCACTGACTGCATTTACTTGCCAAGCCATTCAAAGAAATCTCATCAATCCGCACGAGACAACACAACACACTCCAACCAACAAAGCACAAACACACACGTACACAAATACAGGCTGATTCCTGCAGCCGGACATCACCAGGCCAAATATATTAAAAACACTCAAAATATCACTCTCAGATCACCGTAGAGCTCAGAAAAGAGAAATAAATCGCAATTGTGGATCGTGTGGTGTGCTCAAATGTCGATCCGACTGTATTTTGAAGGATGACAATGTCACAACACTTCTCCTCAGGCTAATGCTAAGGCTAATGTCAGGTGAACTTCCCATCAGCCTCCACACATACCGAACCAAACTGCCGATCAACACACAATTGTCGGTGTTTTTAGTGTCTCGTGCATAACAAAAAGCAGATCGTGTGTCATATTTAACGATGTAATGTTTAACATACGTAGGGACGCGGCTAACACGTTTAACTAACGTTAGCTTTGAATTCATTATAACACAATAAACACACATTTGATGACACTCGTAGGGAGTTAAACGTCTCTTTCAAACACGTAACGTTATGTTGACAGTAAGTGCGAAGTGAATAATAATATTAACGTTAACGTTACACATAACCATCAGCGCTGATGCGAGGCAGAGAGCCGCATGCTCGGACAGTCATGCTAACAACTTGAGCTGCAAACAACTCTTAACACAACAAAAACACACAAAAAGCAAGCAAACAAACAACAAAATGCTGATGACTTACTCTCATTGAGCACCTCCAGCAGCTCGGCGCAGTTCTCACACATGGTTCATAAAGGCGGAAAGTGTGATCAGATCATGGGAGAAATAAAAATGTTGCCTGTTTTCCCTTTTTAGGGGGGTTTAAGGCCCGACGAAATGCTTGAGGACGGCTCGTTTTGATGAGACAACACAACCAGGGTGGTTTAGGCTCGTGCGAGCGGGACTGTTTGTCGAAATGTCGAGGGCGAAGACAGTAAATGTGAGGCACTGAAAGAAACGGAGACTCAATCTCCGAGCAGAGCGCTACAGTGCAGACTAGCACATACGGCAGCCATGATGAACTAGGACGGGAGTTACACTTCGGTCATTTCCGTCGGAGGGTTTCGGAAACATTCGTACATTTTCGGATATTCGCGCTTACCGCTATGTCTTTTTGTTGACCCGTTCGGCTTTTTCCGGGAGAGTGGGAGGAGCAGTCGTTTGTTAAACATCGGCGTTTCCGTCACGGCTTCTTCAAGCCCGTTCGACTTTCTGTCGGAAATCTCGCGGTGTTTCGAAGGCATGCACGTGGACGCGTGATGTGTATCAATTTTGACATTTGCACGGGTTAAATTAGTCTCATTTGTGGTACCTAAGCGGTTAGACATAAGTTATGGGCCTAGACGTGTCATACGCAGAAAAAATATTTCACTTTATTCCCAAAATATGTAGGCAGACTTGAGGCAAGAAGCAATATCTTTATATGGACTTCCCTTTTCTTTTGCCCAGGGGTCTTATGAAATGACTCTGTTGATATTGTCACACCTTAATACCAGTGCATTTATGGACAGATATATGAGATAATCTTGTAAATTTAATAATTCTTAAATTAGACCCTTAACAGACCAAATATGTCTGTTTATTCATCCGACAAATAATCTTTCATTATCCAGACATTTTGCTTAAATTCCCGGACAAACTCATGTTTTCCATGACCGTGAGAACCCGAATGAAACTTTACATCATAGCTGCAAATTCTAATTGAATAACGAAAAACACAAAATTAATGCAAAAAGGTTCAATTGTATATTTACAGAAATATACAGTCCTTAGAATGTGCACAATTGACAAGGTTCTTAAGTTAAATGAGTCCTATATGACAGATTAAAAAACAACAACAACGCTTTGTAAAAATAACCGGCTTTGTTTCCATAGTACTAATACACAGCTTTACAAATAGGATGTGAACAGACCTTCTGTTGTTAGGCAAAAAAAATATTTTATAGCACAAACTCTCACAAATACTGCAAACCGAAAAAGAAAAATATACATACACACTACAAACTCCCCCGAACAGAACAGAACAGAAGAGCAGTATCACCAGTCATCCTAAAGAATCACATTCATTTGCTGTAGAACATACAAGCCATGTGGCCGCAGTTTAGCAAGCCCCCATCTGAGGACATCTCTGTCTACCTGTGCAACAACGGTCTGTCTTCATGTATATTACATATTCACAGATGGAACAAAAGTCAAGAGCAATGGCGAAAACATTAAAACTTTTGATTTGCTAAACACCAAACAGAAAAAGGAATAATTGATATACAAGAGATACACAGTAAGGGTTCCTTCTATATAAAACACGGTTATGTAAAACCAAGGGGTGAGACTGAGTGGGAGGAGTCACGGCGAGGGGCCGGGCTAATAAGCGACAACATTGGCATTGATTTGTTCGGCAAACATCCATCCATTTGGGTTCATCTTCTTTGTTTTCCTCATTGAACCTCTATACACAAGCATTTCTTTCTTTCAAGAGTGTAAAACTGTACAGGTGCTCATTCGCACATCTCCTCCGGAAGCTCGTGGGGGTTGAGGATTCCAGGAACGGACATCTGAAGTTTGTGCTTCTCCTCCTGGGCTTGACGCAGAGCAGTCTCCCTCTCCTCCAGGAAGAGATCTGCGGAGTCCTCACCCGCAAACTCCTGAAATCAAACAAAATGGCGGTGAGCGGTGGCGGCTTTAATCACACCATGTCTGTAGTGTCCGTCTGAATAGATCGGATAAGAAATGCAGTCTGGATGGATATAGAATCTTAATGAGCGTATTATATCTGTAGCTGGTTATGTGCTAGTCTTTCGTTACAGAAAGAGGAAGTGAAAATCTAGTCGGAAGGAAGTGACATACCTTGATCTGCACCAGGAAGTCCCTGAGATGTTCTTTAAAAGCAGGAATGTCCTGATTTAAGCTGAAGAGACCCGTGACAAACACCTTCACCTGGGCGCTGAAAATAAACCACACATCAACACGACAGCCACACCGGCGTTGTACCAGCAAAACACTCATGTGCTGTTCTATAGGAGCTTACTCTTGTAGATGTGGGAAGGCCGTCTTGAGAAGGTTGGCCACATACTCCTGCACATACACTTGGTTGTTGACGTTGGTGCTAGCGTTCAGCGCTACACTGATTTTACCCTCCTCCACCAGGTTGAACATGTAGGCGAGGATGGAGGCATGCATCGTCAAACCTGTCCATCACAAACCATACACATTAATTGCTGGTTACGCACAAATCTTAATCATCATTATACAAATGATTGACATATGTCAAAACACTTCATCCATGAGATTCATCCAGGCTGCTATCTAACGGATGGGCGCCTTTTATTTTAAGTTTTCGGTTTGTCCAAATTGCACCGTGAGTGTGTCACTCTGCATAGCGACTGACCAGCCGTGTGAGATGTATCCGTGACAACCGACAGGATGTGCTGCAGGATGTCGCAGAAGTACGTCTGATAGAAGCTTTGAGCGGCCGTTTCTTCCTGTGTGATGTTCTGCAGCAGAGTGAACAGAATCTGAAGCCCTGGACACACAAATGTACACAGAATGAGCATTTTCATTTATGCTGTACATGATTCAAGGTTCAAATGTAAGGCCAGAAACGTAGTCTACGCAAAGCAAATGCAGACAAAAACTCTTTGCCGGTGCAGTTCCATTACAACAAGGGCGTATTGGTATAGGCAATGTTTAGAACCAAACTCTAATCTCTCGGCCCACCTGTGTCGGCCACATTTCTCATAGTGTGTTTGAAGGCCCAGATAATGGAATCCAGCACCAGTTTGAACTGTGCGGGTGGGATAGACAGGTACGCAGGGAAGCACTGGGAAGTGACGGCCTGGAGCAGGTAGAAGAAATGTGTCCTGTGCTCAGGGTACTCCTCAAAGTTCTGAGAGAGAGAAAAACGCATCAAAATACATCATGAACACCACAAACCAGTCACAGTGACCCATATCAAATGATTGACACTTTTATTTGCAACTTCAATCAGTGATAAGGAGTGAAACAGGACTAATGTCTAACCTTGTTGATCATGTCAAGGGTGCACTCAAACACGGCATCGAAGATCTTGGGAATCTCTGCTGTTATATGACTTCCGAGCTTGTTGACGATGGTTGCCATGGTGCTGAGCACCTCTGGTTCCCGGGCAGCTGGAACGTTCCTTTGGTAGTCAATGAGAACTGCCTCCAGCAAAGGTGGAACAAAGTTCTCTCCAACCTGAGAACACAAAGTAACGCCAAGTATTGCAATACACTGCTGCCAAATCTTTATCACTTGGAAGAACCTGCTCTAAGATCAGCACAACTAACCATCTGAGGATCATTGGAACGGCTGACCCATCCTGAGATGAGTTTCAGAGTTTCTCTCTTCACAGTTCGCATACTTCTGATGAGGGGCTGCTTGGTCACCATTTCACCTGTGGACGAAAAGCCAAATAGAAACGGTTTAAGCATTATTTTGCCAGACGTAGAGTCACGTGTGTCATGTTATGTGCATCTCACCATTGGTCTGGACAGCAGATGATATGTTCTCACTCAGGCACTTGTAGACGTTGAGCATGTCCAGATAAATGCGGCCCAGCTGCAGGACAAAAGGGTGACCCACAGCCTTACACGCTCGCACGTTGGTCTTCAGGATGCTGCCCAGCTGGCGCACGGTCTCTGCGTCCTTCAGAATGTCCACGTTCTGAGAGAACAATGACATCATGTGCTTTGAGTTCAGATGTTATCAATCTTAGCAGTCTTGTTTAATACTAAGAACAACAGTCCAACTGTTTTGGTTGATGACATCATACGTATCAACTGTTATTGGTGACCCTCTCTGTCTACAAAGGACATTAAGCTGAACTCAGATCACAAAAAAGAACGCTCATAGAGCTCACCTTGGTGGCCTGCTGAATGATGCTGTCCCACACCTGGTTGGGGAGGAGCATGTATTTCTCGATCAGCTGTTCCTGCACGGTCTGGTCTGTCTGCGCTCCGATCATGTAGCCCACAGCCTCATAGAACGTGTGTACCTGCTGCGGCTGCAGGTCGCAGATGATGGTGTTGATGTTGTTGAGGATCTCATCGATGAAGGGCATCACCTCGCCCACCTGCACTTGCACGAAATGCCTCCTGCACTTCTGGGCGATCTTGATGAACGTGTCACATGCCATGTCCTGCACACCATCGTGGGTCTCTGAAACAGGGGACACTTTCCATTTAGAACAGCATGCATCAAAAACACAATTTTTGTCCTGTAAACATGAACACGCATTCATTAGGGCCAACAAGCCCTAAAAACCAACACCAACATAATACAAATTTGTAGTTTTTTATTTAACGGGCAGTAAACGCCCCGCGCACGTCCCTGAAACGCACATATGACAGGACAAAATCCCAATCTTTCCTCACCGTGCATGAATTCAAAGAGCTTGTTAACAACAGTTTTGAGGAACTTCCAGTGAGCCCTGAGGAATCGTGGGTACTGGCCAACGATGTACATGATGTTGGAGGCAATGATGGCCTTGTTGTCTTTTCCTCTTTTCTGTTCGCACAGACCCAGCAGATCCTGAGGCAGAGACAAACATGCTGATTAGATGCTCAAGAGTTGAAACGGAGGAAGGAAAGTTGTAGTTAAGGTCAACCACCAGAGAACAAAACAAGAGAAAAGCTTCAAGACATGTTAAGGCCTTTTCACATAGTGTGTACAAGAGAAACGATAGATTCACATCAAGCACAAACATTCGACCAATACACTCTTTAAACGATCTAAATACACTTTTATATCATAGTTCATCTGCAAACAGTGAGTAAAGACCTTAATGACTGTGACGAGGAATCTCTTCTCATCTTCCTCATGCATGGCACCACTGATGGAGCCGATGGCCCAGCACAGCATGTTCAGGTTCCTCCAGGACCACTCGGTACCGTTCACCTGATTATGAAGTTTCTCTGTCATGATCCTCTCCGTATCGGCATAGTCCAGATGAGTCAAATAGACTGGGAAAAAACAGAACTATTAAACATCTCAAATATATCAAGACCACAAATGTGTGGAATTGAAGCCCATGGTAATTACCCAGAGTCTCTCTCATGTTCTTGTAGAGGTTGATGGAGTCTGTGTCTTTCATGAACTCTCTCACCACCTCGCCCTGGTCGTTCTCCACCACCAAAACCTCCTCGGGTTTGGCCATGCGACTCACCATAAGCAGACGTACCTGAGACATATCAAACACACACCCACAATCAGATGGATAGACCCACATAAAATCTGTGCCCACAGAAATCTCAACACAACTGACCTTGGAGAGCACGGGCAGGTACAGGTGTCTGCGGGGCGGCACGTCGAAGTGTTGACTGGTGGAGAGGAGTGGAGAGGTTGATGTGGAGAAGGGGCTCTCTCTGTAGAGCTCAGCGGCCAGGTGGTTCCAATACTCTAGACAGATCTTGAAGATCTCAGTCTCTTCCACCTCTGACACCAGCAACATGTAATGCAGAGACTGCACATACAGACGTCACATTATCGCGCGTGTCAACATCTTTCAACAATTCACTGTGTGCTGTATAAGTGTTTTTGAAATTGTCTGTGTGTTTGTACCTCCATGAGCGTCTCTCTGAGGTTCAGCCTCTTCTCTATCAGTTGTCCGTGCTCTTTGAGGAAGGTGCAGAGGAACAGACTGAGGTTCTGGATGAAGTTTTGCTCATCGTCTTTCCCATTCGCATACGCCAGGCGGATATTTGTGTTTAGTGGCAGCATCTGTGGTTACAATTAATGCTAAATAAACAGCTTTCCCAAGACCAATCAATTACCCTTTAAATACACGCTAATGTTTTTCAGTATCAATCTTTTCCTAAGATACAGTAAAAAACTAAGAATTAAAAAGAGAAACTAATAATTCGATTTTTAAATCAAATTATTCAAAAAATCCTCAATCACAGTTTGCACGCACCTGTTTGAGTTGCGTCATGGTGAGAGTAAACAGGTTGACAAACTGCTCCTCGTACTGACTGACGCTGACCCCTGCAATCTCAGTCAGACATTTCAAAGTCACGTTCCTGAACATCGGGACATTCAGAAACTGCAGGAGAGAGAACACATTTTTTTTCAACAGATCTACAATTTTAATGAATGAATTATATTTGTAGGAGCACCAGCTTGGACACAAAGCTTTGAGCAGTACTTCCGGCAGTCCAACTAATCAATAACCTTTTTTTCTCATGCGAAAGAAAGCTGAACCAATGCAAGTAAAAGCTGGTCTTTTCACATGAAGTATGAGTTTAAGTACACAACAATTTGAGAAACAAAAAGGTCAAGTCACTGTAGGCCGGCACTAAAATAACGATAATGATAGTAATTATTCTTAATACTTCGCTCTATGTGTGGGAAAGCTCTAGCATGACAGGACACTTCCACTAGCGTTTGTTATTTTTGTTACCTTGTACACTAGGGTGCTGATGAGTTTGGTCTCAAATATGTAGCCTAACGGAATCCAGTTTAGGAAACGAAGAAGAGTCTCCAGCGTGGCATGGACAAGAGGGGCATTCTGGGAATTCTCCTGGTGAACACAACATGACATTACAGGTGTTACAAATGTTCAAAGCTTGGCAGATTTGGGCTGTTAAGTGTGTGTCTGCTTGTAACGTACCATGACAAACTGGCAGAGCTGAAATATTTGGGAAAATTCACTGCACATGCTGAGAGAGAAAGAGAGAGGATTTAATTTTAAATCTGAATGAGGCAAACACAGACGTTTTAATGGTAAAAAGTAGTCCTTCCATTCCAAACGGATGTTAGCAACAGGTGTAATAATTAGTGTCTTTTAAGGGGTCGCATGTACCTGTCCTTCAGGTGTTTGGCTTTGACCTGAGTCATCTGTCCACTGGAGAAGTCGAACACCTCCTCGCTGAGGAGTTTCAGGATGATCATGTTGTTCTGACACAGACTCTCACTGGTGCGACTCGCTCCCACAATGTCACTGATGAACGTGGGCCAGTGCTTCGGCCATTCCTGCTTCAGGATCTGCGCAAACGTACGGCAAAATTACAAATATTTGTTGACTATTCAGGACAACCACCTCTTGTTTACAAGTGGCAAAAGTAATCTGATGCTCACCTGTACCAGGATCATGTTCAGCTTTGCTATGTAAACTCCTTCCTTCTGCAAGTGAACATGCGAGTCAGTATTGATCCATTTATGTTCAAAAAACATGTCAACTATGTATGAATTCATCAGGGAGCCACGATCAGATTCCAGAAGGTTGTTTTTTACAGAAACAGTGTTGTAGTGCAAAACATATTTATGACCTTTAAACATTAAGTGTTCTCAAGACAGAACGTTGTCTGGTTTACGATTTTATCTTACCTCTACACTGTTAGGATCAGAGGACGTTTTAATAATCAGTCCCACAACATACTTCTTAATACCTGTGGTCAAAGAACTATTAGTTATTTGTGCACAATTACTTTAACACGTAGATTTTAAAAGGTTCAAAATTTGTTGGATTAGTTTCCTTTGAATAATTCTTAAAATCATGCAGCTTGTCCCTCACCGTCACACTGATTCCGTGGAAGAACTTTCCAGCGTGTTTTGATCACGGTCTCCAGTATCTGAAGAGCGTAATACTGCAACGCAAGCAGCAATTACATTAAAATCAAGAGATTAAACACAAGCTTAATGTTGCAAAATACATTATCCATTAAGTAAATTACATAGAAAATGACACACCAATGTTGACATACCTTTGTTTTCATGTTCTGGGAGAACTCCAATATGGTGTCAACTCTGGTCCAGGCATCTGGGTGATCCTTCAGATTGGTGAGGACTTCTTGTGCCAGTCGTTGCTGAAAACAAAAACTTTTGATGCACCTGTTTACGAATGCGATTATAAATTTTGTTTGTACACAAGCAAACTCTTACCTGAGATCCGACGTCATAGTACATGGAGTTGACCACATTGTCCAGCAGGTTGATGTCCAACTTCTGACTGAAATCTAGCAGCTGTCGTGCTGTGTGATCTGCCAACATGGTCATGTCTGCCGGCATAGAGCTGTAGAAGGGGGTTGATGGGAGAAACTAACTAACACTAACTCAAATATTAACGATGCCACTTCATAAACAATTTAATAACACATCATGTATTTAACCATGTGATCACTAGTAAGAAAGTTTAACACTGTACGCACAAGTTTACTAATGGGCTACACATAGTGACTCACAATGAGTACTTGCTTGCTTGCTGAACTCACTGTATAACTGTTTGCATTATTAAATTGCTTTTTCCTGCGTTATGATATTAAACATAACACTTTAACACGTCAAAAATTGAGCATGTAAATACATTTTAATCAACACACATAACAATCTAGTTTAGCAATCGGTTCACATGAAGATGAGTGTGGCAGCTACAGTTACGGCGAGTCGTGAGGGACCAAATGCGTTTTCGTTTCTGGTCGCCAGCAGCAGTGTGTCAGCAAACTAGCACTTCGTTCAACTGACTTATCTTACTGAATAGGAATTATACGAGACAAGCATTACACTCATACTGAATGCACACCCTTTCGACTTACCTGTTTTAAGCAATACTCCTTATTTCGCCGAAACAAAAGCGAAACTAAGCGGGTTTAGAAATTGGGGTAACGTTAATGGTGTAATGTCCTGGAAACGCGCGCCGCATCAAACACAATAAGGTAGACAAAGATAACTAAACGAGTCTGATTTAATTCATTTTACACAGCACAAGTGTGTAAAACTATTCCAACCCAAATACGTATCCAGCAAGTTCACTTTAACAGCTAGCTAGCGTGTTAGCTCACTACCTAACGCACACTAAAGAGGAGAGCACGCAGTGTATGAAAACGCCCTCAAATTCAGGATTTGTGTCGTTATTTTAATGATTCTCTGCAGTCATTCAATCCGAGTCCTTTTTCAGTCAATAGCCCGTGCTGTTCATATGTCTATATAATCTTCCACAACTCGCTTTAACAGCTCCTTCCGTTTCATAAGCACCTTCTAAACCAATCTTTAGTTTATTATCAGTTAATCGTTTGTCTCGTGCAGAAAAACGTTGTTTATAAAGCAGATATCTGCGAGAGCTCTGTGACCCAGCTCTTCTCTAGTCTCATGCATCACACGCAAGACCGGTTGAAACCGGTTCAGACTGGCATATTCCATCTCGGTTTAGTTTTCAGGCCGTAGCGCCGCGTAAAATTCGGACTGCGGAAACGCCCTTTGTGTCAGCTGGTTGGCTGGAGAGCGCGACGCGAGCGTTTCTCTCGTATGCGATTGGATGGAGGTGCCGCCAGTCAGGATTGACCCCTCCCAGCGCGTCGTTCGCCCTCGGTTTCATGTACGAGGCGGGTTTTTTCTTCACAGCATGATGTGGGCTGGACCGCGTGGAGCATGGAAAATTACTGAGATGTTGCCTGTGATGTACTAACAGTAACTGACCGTGGTGTGTATTTTTAGGTTCTGGCGCGTTTAAAACGTTTTAATATGTTTCTATTAATGACTAAATACTTAAGGCATTGAAACTTTAATATTAAGTTTATTCATCACATGATTTTGTTACTTTACAACACAGACATTAAAATACGAATAATATACTAATTGTTATCATTATTAAAATACTAATAATAAATACTGTAATGCAGAGTAAAAATATCACAGTTACACACCAAATACTAAAACATTATCTTATTTGTCACTAAAATAATGATATACGAATAGCCTTTTTTGAGCAAAATATATTATTTTTGTCTGTTGACGTTGGGGTAAAATGTGACCTTGACCGGATTTTGACAGATTTAGTGACAGTTTGTTCAATTTAAAATACATTAAACATATTTGGTATAAACAAATTGCAGCTTCAGAAAAAAATACCATCCCTCTCCAGAGGGGGCACTAACAAGACTAACAACATACATTCATTCATTTCTCATAATCAACTTTCCGATCCTCTCATTTCTCTTCATCAAGTAACAGACCAATACTTCCTGATCTGCTTCTGTTGCTATGGTGACTGTTGTCACTCCCACTGCCCCTGCTGCTCTGGCTGCGCTTCCTGATGATGTCATCGTCCTTATTGTCATCTTCCTCAAAATTCAACTCATCATCAAAGGAGCGTCCTTCATCATCCTCCTTTTCCTCATCACTGTCCTGATATTCATTTGGTTTATAATCTTCATGTTGGTCCATGTGGTCTTCCTCCATTTCATGGTCATATTCCTCATAATCATCAAGGTAATCGTCGAGAAGACAGAGCTGCAGGCTTCCATATTCCTCGTATTCCTCGTTTCTGTTTTCATTATGGATGAAAGCAGTTTAAAACCAGTACGGAAACTCACAGATGCAGTCTTATACATAATTCAAGGAATAAGTTCTGTTGTTTTTTATATTGATATCACGCTAATATAATGGTATAAACGGTAACAAACGTTATGTGGCCCATACTTAACTTCCAGTAGATCTCCGCAAAGAATCAATAACTGTTGAGAACTTTTAATTTAATACAATTATTATACAATAAAATATTAATATATTTTACAAAATTAATATTATATAATATAATATAAATTAAATCTAAAATAAATTGTTATAACCAAACACAGATCGGAAGGTAACTTCGGGCCAGTGCATGCTTCCGATGAAGCGGTCTATAGCATACCTGATTGTGGGAGGAGCCTGGCCGTCAGAAAAGGCGGGGCTCGGAGTTTCCTGTCCGTTTTTCAACCCTTTAGGAACTTTTCTGCTGACAAACGACTCATTCAGACCACATCCATGCAAAGCGTCAGAATAAAGCTTTTCTGCTGCCCTCTTAGCATTCATCTGGGATACAGAAAGAGAAAGACAAAACTCACATCTTCATCATCATGTGTAGTGGAGTTCTTTATGATGTTAGCCCTTTCTGTAGAGAGCTGCTCGGTATTCACAAAAAGTTTTATAATGGTAATATTACAGAGCAAACAGAATAAATGATAAAGGCTGAATGGAAGAGACAGGTCACCTGGGCCACCTGCTCCAGCAGCAAAGGTCTTCCTTTAACTCGCTCCTGAATACCTCTCATCTCTTCCTGGTACTCTCGACATCTCTGGATTTCTTGTTGCCTGTTCCCATGTTAAGATATACAGCGCATTACATCTGACATGGCTTGTTTATTATCATTTTTATGTAGTGAACTCCTTTTACATTGGGTCTACTCTATTCTTGAATATTTGGTTACTTGTCCTAAGTTGGGGTGAAGTTACTGAAATCCCAAAGAATTTGTTGTTCATTCTTCATATAGAATCATCAGTCAAAATGTAAGACCACCAAAGGCTAACTAAGTATATTTTTGTCATCAACACACACACATATGCATTTTATCATTATGAGTGCTGCAAAGGTTACCTGAACTCTTTGAGTTTAGACTGGCATGTCTGAGCAAGGGCGACATGTGGGTCATTTGCCTGGGCCCGCTTTGAGATCACTTTTTGTAGTTTCTTCTCCCTCTGTTTTTGCGTCTCCTTCCATTTTTCCTCCTCTTCCTCTGCCTTCTTTCTCTTTTCTAGAACTTTTCTACCCAGAAGGGTAAAGAGCTGTTGTCTCAATGTTTCAAAAATGGCTGCCAGTAGGATGACGTTATGGTAAGCCAGCAGGGACAGGGTTTGGGCTTCTGGGAGTGCACAGTGGACTGCCTTCAAATCTTTCTGAAATGAGTGTTTTAACAAAGCTAAAGTACATTAACACTACTTCAATGCCACCAGTCGGAAACTGGAAGGTTCAACTTGGTCATAATTAACCACATGACCATCGTTTGTGGTTGACTTACAGTATGCTTTAAAACTTGTCTGTTATGAGTTAAGTTATTAAGTTGTTGATATGAACTTTGCATGGACATGAAGGCAGCACAAAGATCATCTGCAATCTAACACAAACACAACTACCACAAGACATCAGGGTTCCCACGAAATAGTATTTTTGATGTTGGAATCATGAGGTAGTAACGGGAGACACACTGGAAGGGAAAGTTAAGGTCTGGTTGCACAAACTTTGCAATCCATAATAAGGTGCAGACAGATCACTTGACTTGGAAAGGTCTGGCAGGGTAAAGCTTCAAAGCAAGATTGGGGGACAAATATGAATCTGGGCTTTTGGCCTCACGGTTACCTCACAGCTTCTTGCCGTTTCTTGGCTGCATCAGTGATCTTAGCAGGCAAGTATTCCTGACTTCCAGACAGTGAAGAGCAAAGCGATGACGAGGGAGTCATGGGGGACAATGCGGGTGTGCTCACAAAGGGCCAACGTGTCTGTCTCGGGCTTTGCTTCTCTGCCTCGATATCAGCCATAATGCGTTCCTTGTGTGAGGCGATAGTCGATGTACGCAATCTAAAGGGTTCGCACGCAGTCAAGGGTCGTACGTCTCTACGGTTCTCCAGCTGCTTCTGAAATTTTCTGTAACTGGCATCAAAGTCTGGAACGTTTGTGTTGATCTTGGGTCGGTGAACTGGCTTGTCTTTCTGGGCGGCTTGCTGTGTTTGTCTCTCACTAATGCGCTGAGCAAGCATGCTAGGGGGCATGGCTGCACTGTGAAGTAGCTCCCTCGCCCGCATCTGCATCTTTATCGCGCGATAGAGCTCCTCTTCTTTCTGCTGATCACCCAATGCGGCCTCCTTCACCGCCCGTGGAACAGGTTTGGCCTTGAACGGGTATTTCCTCCTCTCCTCTTCCTCCTTATCCTGTATGAGCATTTGTTCACGAAGCTTGGCCTCTTTCTGCTCCTTTTTCATCCGCTCGCGCTCCAAGAAGCTGAAAGGTCTTTGAGAGGCATGGAGACGTTGCTGCTCCGTCGCTCGATAAAGCCGCCTGCGCTCCTCGTCCCGCTCATGCAGCTCCTCGTAAAGCGGAAGGCGTACGTGCGCGGGCACTGGGCTGGCACGGAACTTGCGATGGCATTCTGTAAGCTCCTCCAGCTGGCGCCTGAGGTCTGCATTCTCACGTTCGATCTCTGAACGTGACTTTATGCCATTTTTTAGCCGTTCTGCCTCACGAAGGGTCACCTGGAAAGGTTTGGGAACCGTGACTCTCGGTTTCCAGCCGTCATCTCTGGCTTGCTTGCGCTTTTTATGTGGAGGCCTGGCCTTGGTGTTGGCCTGGGCATCATCAGGCAGGCTCTGCAGTGAGGATGAAAACGGGTGCTGCTGGGGTGGAGAAAGTATTTTCATTCTGAAGTCCTGCCACATGTTCTTGATGTGCTCTTTGGGGGAAAAGAGGAGCCCTTTCTCTGTGTTGTAGTTGCTTCGGTCTCCTTGGCCATCGTCAGCTATATGCTCCTCAACATAGGTGTCAGACAGGTCCGAATTGCGCCGCAGCTCCAGAGCAGACTGAGCTTTTTTCAGACTACCTGCTAACATTCCTCGTTGTGAACTGTGACAAAACACCAAAATCAAGCAATCTACAGACAAACGTTACGATAAACATACTATGATGGAAACAAAATCAATGTACATAAACTCACCAGTTGGTTTGAGCATTGTTCTTCTCGGGGGTCACCTCGTTGAGCTCCAGTTTCTTGCGATACATATGTTCGAGTTCAGCCATCGTGTGAAGATGAGCTCTCTTCAGCCGCTCTAGTTTATAATAGTACTCTTGGTTGGAGAAGTACAACTGCCTGATGTCAATGTTATCGCCCGTCAGATGGTTGCTGTCTTTGGTGGGAGAGTCATGATCCACCAGGTCAGATCTTGAGTCATATTCCATCTATTAAAAATAAACAATAGGAAATGTAAACAGGATTAAGTTTGATATTTTTTCAAAGAAATGTGTCCAAAATATTGATATGACATAAAAAACAATGCAAATATCTTGGCCCCTTTATTTTTGTCTTAGAATACTTTTAGAGTTCTATTTAACCTAATGACCCAAATATTCGATACTAAATATTTGTCCCACACCACATGAATGTAGGCACTAGGATATTGTTTGACATGTATTTGATCATGTGTAATATTCTCTTATATAATTCTGCTTACACACAGTAGCTGTGTGTAATATGAGGTGTGTGTGTGTGTGTGTGTGCGTGTGTGCGTAAACTGTTAATCTGCAGGTCTGAGAGCTTTAGGAGCAGATGGCAGATTGTGTTGGCAGACCGTTCTTCAAAGCAACACCATTTTACACACATATATTTCCTTATATAAGGAGGACACACCAAAGACAAAGTAACATTTTTTTTTTACATTTTTCATTTCCCTGAAGAAAGGTTCTGCTAACTTTTGGCAAAACCAACTTCAATTTTGTTGGCCTAAGTACAGCTAAACACAAGTTACACAACTATACCCGTAAGGGCTACATCGAACAATTCTGTACATCCATAAACCAATTTTTGTATAATAAGTATAATTATTTTATTTATAACCATTTTATATAAAATGGTTAATAACATAATGATTCTAAGAATTGTGGCCCCAGACAACCATGATTATAACATAGCTTTCAATGTAGAAGCCATATTCCAAAATGTGATTATTATGCTTGTGGTTAATACTTCAAAATCAGGATAATTTACTTATGGAAAATTGTAAGAACAACGCTTTAAGGCGGGTTATTCTTTCCACATCTGTGTTATCTTCATGTTTTTGTAAAACACACAAAACAACAAATGCATAAATTTATAAGAACCTACTGACTCTCCATATACATTTTTATTTCGTTTTTTCACATTATGTTTCAAATGCCTATTGGCAGACGCTTTTATCCAAAGCTACAGCACAGTTCATTCACTAAATGTTCACTTACACGGCTTTCTAAAATTGTTATAGTGCAAAATTACAAATAATCTTGAACATCAATTACAAATGGAGTTTATAAACTTTTATCCGCTTTGACATGACGTTACCTCTTTCTCATAGTCGCGGTTGTCGGTGAATCCGGCGGCGGCGCACGGCAGTGCTCTCTCTCTTTCATACAGAGCTAACGGGACTTTAGTGTGCGGGTCTACCGGCGTCTTCACACAGGACGTTACCAGCACATTCGCGCGGTGACACTTTTCCATATCTGCGACTTTCTTTCTCACTCATACAGAGCACTGAATGAATAAAAGCGCCCGCCAGGTGCGAGTCTCCTTGACGACCGCATAGCTCTGAAGTGACGTTGCAAATGAGGGAGCGCGCACGTAAATAAAAGTCACCAGCACAGTAAGGTTAAAATATTGCCAAGATTGGGGAATGTGTAAACTATTAATATATTTTTCTCTTAATTTCACAACATACATTGGTCCCTCTACTTTTGGATCGAGGGTAAAGACACCTTCATAAAATGAACAAAATCGTAGTTAGTTGTTACCAATTTAGTTAAATTAACCAAAACATTTCTTTTTTTAAATGTATATTATAAAAGCAAAAATGGCAAAACTCATAGTTGTTTGACTTTCTGAGGTAAATTTAATGTTTTTATGTGAAGCACCTTTTTACAATTTAAACGTATTTACTGACACTTTTCTGAAACATTAAATTAATATAAAAAAGGATCCTTTATTTACTCTTGGGTCAAAACTTGTATGATGTCTTTCTTCCGTAAACACAGAAGATATTTTGAGAAATGTCTCAGTGGTTTTGTGTTCATACAATGAAAGGCAATTTGGGGGTCAATGTTGTTTGGTTATCAACATCCTTCAAAATATCTCATGTATTCTGCAGAAGAATGTCATGTAGGATTGAAATCACATGAGGATGAGTTATAATTTGGGTGAACTTTTCAGCACAAAATTTTTCCTTTACTTTCATTTAGTATATTTTTAGATCACATATGTTCAAACTGTAAAAATCAAAAGACAGTCATGCATCTTCACAGACCTGGGCCCGTATTCATGAAAAAACTTTGCCCTAGTTGCCCTTAGTGACAAAATTCTAAGAAAATTCTTAAAATTTGGACGTTTCCCCTTAAAATTACAGAAAAGACCATAGTACAGAAAAAAGTCGTTCATAAAGCATCTTAACCATTTTAACCTTTAAGAGACTTAAAGTCTCCGTGAACCGTAAGTGGCGATCGTTTTTACTTCCGTATTTTGACGCATTTCCGAGGGTTGTTGCTAGAAGGATACAGCTACTGCAAAACAAACTATTTTACATGTTTTACCATTGTATCTATTCAAGATTATTTTGGAAATACTTGGAAAATTATATAAATAGAAAATTTGGTGGAAATATGGGAAGTATGGTGGAAATTTGTGTTTTTTATGTATTTTGTTATTTTAAAACTATAATTTACAAAGTAATGAACAATACATTATACAGTTATTTATTATATTAGTTAAATATCATATACATAAAACGAAGTGGGCCTTATGTAAACCAAACATTTCATATTTTATCAATGATTTTAAAATATATGTCATGACTTTGGAACAAATGGATAACAAAAAAGCTTTGACAAATGTAAGTTTAAAAGCTAGTTTATTTAGTGACTTTTTTCATTTTCTGTATTGTTTCTTTTCTGTATTTCTCTCTGGAAATGTGATGTAGCACTGTTGTATTGTGTCTGTGGCAATGAAAAAATAATAAAAAAGATACAGCTACGGCCGGAAGTGGGGCAAAATCTCGCCATATGATTACAATAAATTACATTAGCTAACGCCTACACTTACCCCAACCCTAAAACAAACTTACAATAATAAAAAATCACCAGTTTTTAGCGTGACAAAAAGTATACGGTATTGAAGTGCGCATGCCCTGTGGAGGTAGCTGTATCTCTTTTAGTCAAAACCATTTCCGAGTGAAATGGAATGTCCAATGAGAAAAATATTGGGCGTGGCTTTCGTCTTTCTCTGCGATTTGATTTGATGTATAAAACAGCCTCTGCATTTTGAAATGAACTGGTAGCACACTGACAGTTGAAGGGGAGGAGTTAACGGATGCTCCGCCCAAGTCGTCTAACATACATCATTTGTGATGGATAGTCATTACAGGACGGAAGTGCATTTTCCATTTTAACTAAAGATTATGAGGGCACACGAATTTTGAAAAGAGAACGACCTACATTGATAAACTATTTACAATAAACGCTGCAATATTTCATGAAAAAATAGGCATCGCCATTTTACTTTAGCAGTAGAGAAAATTTACAAGTGAGATGAAACGTGTTGCAATGCATGACAATTTCCATATTATTTTAGGGGTGGTATCCCGGACAGGGATTATCTTAAACCAGGACTAGGCCTTAGTTAAAATGGGATGTTAAAGTCGTTTTTAAAAACATACTTTATAAAGAAACATTACTGGTGGGCATCTTGAGAAAAAACAATTGCACTGATATATTTTAAGATATGCCAGTGCAAGTTGTTTTCAATCAAGACACCGCTTATATTTAAGTTAGTCTTAGACTAGGCTTAAAGGGATACTTCACCCAAAAACGTGTATAAATGTTTTTGTTCTGATGAACAGAGAAAGATATTTGGAATAATGCTTATAACCAAACAGATCTCAACCCCCATTGACTCCCATAGTAGGAAAAATTACCCTATCATTATTTTGTTCTGTTGAACACAAAAAAAAAGACACTGAAGAATGTAGGACAGCAAACAGTTCTGGGGAACTTTTGACTACCATTGATTTTTTCCTACTATGGGAGTCAATGGGGGTTGAGATCTGTTTGGTTATAAGCATTCTTCCAAATATCTTTCTCTGTGTTCATCAGAACAAAGACATTTATACACATTTGGAACAACTCGAAGTTGAGTAAATGATGGTCCTGAATCGTTTTTAAGCCAAGACTCCTACTTAAAGTTTTTAAGCTAAATTAAGAGCTTTCTTAGAGGATTCTTATAAGCTTTAAGAATACAGGCCCTGATGTTCATATCCCGCTAAGAACTGCACAGTCTCTGATTGGATGAAGGTGATCAGCTAATAAGATCACAGCTACTGACCTACATTACTGCCAAGCCATGACTATCGGCAGTTTAATCGTTTATTAAACCTTGTACAGTATCTATACAAATCAAACCACAAAAAAGCAAAGGTTATCGCGTCAAAAACATGTTTATTAAATGACTCAAGGTAACAGCTAAAGAAAGCGACAGATCAGATTTTCTTAGCGGGGTGCTATCAGGACGTCCTTCAGTAATGACATTCATGCATACTTTATCGTGTATTCACCTGTAAAACAAACAAAAAAGGTCATTAATGATGACATTAAGTATAAATGCACAATGATATTTAGCTAAAAAACGTGAACTAAAATCTACAAAACTCAAATTGAGATTTCGGATTCTTTTCAGAGATTTCGGATCACTTACAAGATCATCAATCTTGAGGATGCTGCGGACCGTTTCTGTGGCGAGGGTGAGGGCACTGATGGAGACCAGCAGAGGTTGAACGACCAGCTCTTCAAGGATGTTGGAGATCCCGCCCTGTGTGAAATACATGTTAGTCACACACTGAAAATACATGCCTTCAATGGCACTTTTCTTTCAGTGATAGGCACTACTGAGCTGGTTTAATGCATCACCTTGCGGACGTTAATCCCGGCTGTCTTCTCTCCTTGTGCGTGCCTGTTACGCAGTTCTGTTACTGTGGAGATGGGATTAAGACCAGCGTTCTCTGCCAGCGTAGAGGGGATGACCTCGAGGGCATCGGCGTATGCACGCACGCAGTACGCCTCCATGCCAGCCAGAGAACGGGAGTATTCTGCCAACCTCAGCGCCAGCTCGATCTCTGGTGCTCCACCACCAGCGATCAGAGCTCTGCAGGGGGACAGGAGAATCAGTGAGCAAAAATCGAAAAAGTTATCCGGCAACAGAACCGCTGCTTTAACAGGTGTCAGTGTTCTCACAAGAGCTACTAACATCCATGTTGGAAAGCTAAATCTTTTATACCTCTTCTTGACAAGGCAGCGGATGACGCAGAGGGCATCGTGGATGGATCGCTCGGCCTCCTCGATCACCAGCTTGTTGGATCCGCGGACCACAATGCTGACGGTCTTTCCGGGATTAGCACAACCTGTGATCTGCAGGCAAAAACACAAGACAACATCATAAATCAGGTTCATGAATGAATTAGGATTAAAGCCCGTCTACTAAAAACAATTAAAAGATGTTCTCGGATCATTGCTCTTACCTTCACCAGTTTGCCCGAGCCATCGAGGCTGACCTCTTCCGCCAGCTCAGCTGTACCCAGCATCTCTGGGGTGAAGTGGTCAATATGAGCGATGGGTTTGGTGCCGATAGTCTGAAAGGAGAAAACGACAAAACGTGTCTTAATTCATACATTCTGCTGGATTTCGTTTAATAGCAATAGCAATAATAGCCATATAAAGTCGCTTCATTTTTTATTACACACTCAGACAAAAAGCAATATTGACTGGATTTAGGACAGGTGATGAAACGTATAAATCGTGTTATTGTCTTTCGTGTACCTTGCAGATGAACTCAATGTCCTCCCTCTCGATGTCTTTCACCACCATGATCTTCATTTTATTGAGGAAGTGAATGGCCAGATCACTCAGAGCATCTCTGTCAAACACATTCACAACCATCATGAGAACATGTCTCAAACATCACGTCTATTTGAGATCAGTGTATGTTGTGTTTCCCGTCTGTGGCTGTGTGATGGAGGTCTGTTGATATCATACCTCAGGATGGATTTTTGGATGAGAAGCACATTGCAGCCGGCTTTCTTAATCTGTTTGACCAGGTTGAGGATGTAAGCTCTCTCCTCACGCAGCACGCGGTCCATCTGAGCATAGTCTGAAACCACAATCTGGTTGTCCATCTGTCCACAAACACGCCAACCCAATAAAACAATGACTATGAGCATTACATCAGAACATACCAGAAAACATTAGAGCAAACACTAATCTCTTTTGAAATTTTGATGACAAAAAATACGTACGTCAGTTTTGGGAGGGGAGAGACAGAACTGAATGAGGCCGATTTTGGCTTTCTCCACACGGGACACTCCAGTGTTCACCACCCTCTGAGTCAACACCAGACCATCCACCAGCTCACAGTCATCAATGGTCCCTCTGCAAATACATACACACGTGTTCAATTTAAAGATTCAGCGATAAGAAATGTTTTACTTCTCCGGTCAAATAATGAACAATAATCAGATGCATGTAGAAAAAGGGACAGTTTAGCAAAAAATGTAGCATTTATTCACCCTTGTGTCATTCCAAACCTGTATGACTTACTTTCTTCTGCAGAACAGAAAAGAAGATATTTTGTAGAACATTGGTAAACAAACAACATTGGACCCCATTGACTTCCATTGGGAGGACACAACATTTCTCAAAATATCTTCTTTTGAGTCACAACATGAATGCGAATAAATGACAGAAAACTCTATTGTTAAAGGGACAGTTCATCCAAAAATGAAAAATCTGTCATCATTTACTGTCCCTCAGGTTATTTCAAACCTGTATAAATGTATTTGTTCCAATGAACACATAGAAAGATATTTGGAAGAATGTTAGCAATTTTCAGTTCTGTGACATCATCCACTACCACAGTAGGAAAAAATATATTGCATTTTTTTGTTCTGTTGAACACATAATGAGATGCATTTTGAAGAATTTAGGAAAACAAAGAGTTCTGGGGCACCTTTGACTACCATTAATTCTTCCTACTATGGTAGTCAATGATGTCTTGGAACTGAAAATGACTAACATTCTTCCAAATATCTTTCTTTGTGTTCATCAGAATAAAGTAATTTAATTTTTGGATGAACTATCCCTTTAATGGACCTGTCCAGTCATTTATGTGCATTTTCAATTGTACACTGTTGACTATAGTTTCACTTTCCTTATATTATCAATCGAGAGGCAGTGTGTCTCACCCAAGCTTCTTCACAACTCTGATGTCGTGGAGGTCGACGCCGGTGGCGGTGGTGGGGTCGATGACCCTCATGACCGCGTCCACGCTCATGGGAGCGAGCAGGCTGGAGTTCTGCGACACCACCTTAGAGCACAGAGAGGTGGTGGCGCTGTTCAGAAGAGTCTCCCTGTCACTCAGCTGCACCGGGTGACTGATGGACGTGAGGATCTCCACCCCTTTATCAACCGCCTTCTGGAACGACTCGGAAATGATGGTGGGATGGATTCCTGTCGGGAAAAACACACCCGCTCAATTCAACACGAGAGACTTATGGTCCCTTTTGTTAATGACACATTTGTGAGAAAAAAAACGTTCCTGTGCCATTCAGTCACACCCGTGTTTATTAAAAACAGATTTTATGTAAACGTTACCTTTCTGCAGCAGTTTAGCACAGGCATCCAGAAGAGCTCCAGCGATCACGACCACCGATGTGGTGCCATCGCCAGCCTCTATGTCCTGAGCTTTAGACAGCTCCACCATCTACAAAACACACAGAAACATCACCAATGTCAAGCAAACACCTTCAACCGTCATCTTCACCAGCATGTATATTGTTCTCTAGTCCATGACTCACCATCTTGGCCGCAGGATGCAGCACCTGCATCTGTTTAAGGATCGTGGCTCCATCATTAGTGATCGTAACATCTCCCTTCCCATCCTGAATCTGCAAAGACAACAAACGGCCACTCAAAGATCCGCACACATCACTGACTGACGACTTCAATGTCAGAAGCTGAGCTTTAAATCAGGGTGTGTGGAGAATACGCTACCATTTTATCCATGCCTTTAGGGCCCAGACTTGTTCTGACGGCATCAGCGACAGCTGTCAATCAAAAGACAAGGTTAAGTCGTCACATCGGGTTCCACGCCCATAACATTACCATGCACACCATTTATTTGCATTGGTCAATACTAGACATCATCTACTGCACTGATCTTTTAATATATATAAATTATAATGTTGCGAACTGGCAACAAAAGTATTTTTTGCGTTTTATATAGTATGGATTTATGACATCATATGTAAATAAATATCAGAAATTGAATATAGGTTGCATTCTTTTCATTAAATACATGATTAATTCTATAATAATAATAATATCCTATTGATACAACAATTAAGTACTTTTTTTGCTTAATTTCCTGTGTAATATTTGACTGTTTATGTACATACATAAATGTGGAATGTATGTGAATTTCATTATCTTATGTCATTCAGTGTGCACTAGGGAAAAGGGATAAATGACATGACACCTTATAAGGCGACAAATCAGTTTAACATTAGGAAGTGAGCATGACAAAGCACAATAATACTATTTATATTAGTACGCCAGTATATTATTTAAACAAAAATACGCATAATTTGTCACATTCACAACACTTTATAGGTGGATATTGCATCCTATATGAACATTCATACATAAAGCCACCACTACATGACAGCAGAACAATGCAGCCACATGAACGTCAGTGTTTCTCAAAACACTTGACTGATATAAATCCGTGGCTCACCTTTCCCCGCACTGATGTTGCTGAAGCGAATCTGGGCGGGTTTGTCCCGGTCCACATACGCGCCTCCTTTGTTTTTAGATACATTTCTAGCGGCCGCCTCAGGCATGTTTAAAAATACTTCTAATATTGTATTATCAGGGAATCAAGAAAGGGGACGAACGTTCCCCGGTCACTCTGAACCACCTCTGGGGCTCGGATGGGTTCAGATGAAGTTCGGCTCTGAGATCCTCAACAGAACAGAACCTTCTAGATCCACCGGTCGCGACGGTAGCAGAAAAAGGACCACGAGCGCTGCGATTGCGCGTCAGGATGACGTCAGGCGGCGTCTCAAAATATGCCTGCCTGACGGATGCGACAAAAATATGTTGGAGTAGGGTTGTGTGCAGTGTTACGTTGCTTAGAATATATTTGCTCGCATGCCTTAGAATAATTTATACATGTAAATCTTTTTATAAAGTGGAATTGTGAGCTCTGTTTAGAAACACGTGCCAGTGCATGCGCGAAAGAAGCCGGGGTGCGTTTCTCTTGAGGATTTAATGTGATCCAGTAAAGGTAGGACGTGTTATGGAATTTAATAGACAAGCTTTGATTTTTAAATGTGTGACTTACTTTCTTAAACATTAGCATGCTAACGAAAAATGAAGCGTTCTCTTTACGGACATGTACCATATTGTTACGATGTTTTTGTACATGTATCATGTCGGAGTGGTTCTTTAAACATGGACCTGGACCACTACACTCAGAACCCCCTGGCAACGTCCGAACAGCCTCACCATAGCAACAATGTGATGAATCCTCACTAAAATAGTATTCTCTCTTATTTTGCAGTATGCTTTCCCTCAAAGAGAAAGATCGGCCAATCATAAGAAAGCTGTTGGCTGCCGGCTGCTGTGCGAGATGCGTGTTGCGGTTCTGCTGTATGGGAACCAGCTCCTCGTACAAACAAGCCTATGAGGTCACTGTCCACCTCACATTCAGACACTGACAGATCATTTGCCTCTTATAAATGTTAAATATTGTCAATGGTATCGCATTTTTCACTATAGGGTATACACAAAGAGCTTCTCACGTTCATCGGTGAAGAAAACAGCCAGCAATCCCATGATGCCTCAGGTCATACAGACGACCCTCCAAACAAGCGCATGAAGATGGAAGACGCTATCAGCACGGACACATCAGAAGAACCTAAAACAGACTTGGATATTTGCCCAGTCTGTCTTGGGGTACTGCAGGACTTCTGCGATCAAACTTTTGTCAAGCAGGTATGAGTTGATGCTTGATGTATTAAAATCCACTTTGAAAGTGAACGCTGTACAACATCTCATCTGCTTCGATGCGTTTACATTTTGTTCGCAGGTGTCAGACGCTGTGAAAAAAGAACAGTACGTGTTTGAAAGTCTCGTGCTGACCGTTTCTTTGCCTGCTCAGCTGTCTGTCAGAGAGGTGAGCACAACCTCCACATCTACCTGGTGAATAAAATGATTTGAATAAAGAAACATCTTAAGAAAAATCTCTCGTTGTCTTTCTGCAGCAGTCTTGCTGGTTGCATGTCAAACAGGAAGTCAGGTATGTGAGTTTATGAACATTGCGCATTTCCCATATCAGCGTCAAGCAATATTCTGAGACGTTGTGTTCTTCTCAGGGATAAGAGCATGTGTTTGGGGAAAGATGATGTCATTCAGGTGAAAGATGCGTTCAAGTGGGCCATACAGGGAAAGATCGGTAAGGAACTGGGAGCTGCTGTGCTGGCCAACGTAAGTTCCCGCCTTTCTAAAGGTCAAGCAAAGAAAAAATCACTTTCTTTTCCTCAATTTTGTACCTTATTTACAGACAGCGTTTTTCATTTGTTTGTCGTTTCATGAATTGTCTCATTCTCTGATCTATAGAGTCAGTTTGAAGTGGGTGTTGGGTTTGCACACCCACAAACTGAAGAGGACTGTCATTTCTTGTAAGTATTTTAGAAACTAGATCAAGAAGACAGGTCTTGTTGAAGGGATAGTTCGACCAAATAAAACATCTTTCATCATTTATTCAGAAGAGTCCTTGGAACACAAAAGAAGATATTTTGAGAAATGACTTGGTGGTTTTGGGTCCACACAATGGAAGTCAATGGGGGCTGATGTTTTTTTTTTTAAATATCTTTTGTGTTCTGCAGAAGAAAGAAAGTCATTTATGTTTAGAATGAGATCAAATGATAAAATAATTTTCATTTATTTGAAATAAATAAACGAACATGAATCCTAAAACAGATTGTTTTTATAGTTTCCCGTGCATTGTTTTGCATGATGTCCTGTGGTGTCTTGCTAAAATAAACGCAGTTGTGTTTCTCTCTATTTTGCAGGGCGACCACTTGTCCGGACTGTTTTAAACCCACTAAAAACAAAGCGGTATGAACTGTGTAGTGGACGAACAGTTATTTCGATGTTTCATGTTGGCTTTTTGGGAATTTTGGAGATAAAAAAAGTCTCCTCTTTCTCATGTTCCCTCAGTCCATCTTCACCAGGATGGCGGTGGTCAAGGCTTTGGAGAAGATCTCCGATGAGAACTTCAAAAGGTGCGTTTTGAACACACGAGCCAGATACTCTGTTTTGAGTCGTGACACTAAATAAGTTCTTCTTTATCTGTAGGCATTACCCATGTCCACCGAAGAAACCAAGCGCTAAATGTACAGCCCTGGACACCACATGTCTACACACATCTGTCTTTACAGCAGGTAACAACAGTTTTACATTTTTTTTAGACTTGCAACACCAACAAACAAAGATGAGTTTCTGTTGGTCTGCAGGTCGGTATAATAAGTACTCTCGAGAGCTTCCTCAGACGCCGTGGGTGATCGACGGAGAGAGACGAATGGATGGATCTGTGGAGGAACTCATTGCGGCTCCTCTGTTGTCCTCATTCAGAGCCGATGGTGTGTCAGAAGATTCTGTTGTCGTATCTGATCTCATCTCATCATTTGATTTTATGTCCTTTAAATTTTAGTCTCTTCCATTCAGGTTTTAACTTCTCATCATCAGGACGAGAGGATGTGGACGTGAGAACTCTGGGAACCGGTAAAACGTTCTCATAGCCGCATGCATATCTACACGCACGTTATTTCTTAAAAATGTTTTTAACTGAGGTATGTAATTGATTTTCAGGTCGGCCCTTCGCTGTGGAGTTGCTGAACCCTCATCGAGTGAAGTTTAACAGAACTGAGATCAAGCAACTTCAAGAGGTAAAAACATTTGTATTAATAGACTTGATACATTTCATCAATTCATTTGTTTTCCCTGTTTTGCAGACGATCAATCAATCATCTGACAAAATCCGAGTAAGAGACCTGCAGATCGTCACGAGGTGAGTGTGCATTTTATACACATGAAAGTTTAGGTCAAAGATATCTCACAAACTGGACTTTCTGTGGGTGGGTGTTTTGTAGGGAAGCAACCAGTCGAATGAAAGAGGGTGAGGAAGAAAAGACAAAGTCCTACAGCGCCCTCATCTGGACAGAGAAAGCCATTTCCGACACTGACCTGGAATTTCTTGAAAACATGAAGGTCTCACTTTCTACACCCTTGAATGTTTGTCAAGTGCGAGACTTCAGGTTCTGATCATCTATGTTTGTGTAGAATCTGAAGATCGCTCAGAAGACGCCATTGAGAGTTCTTCATCGCCGGCCGCTGGCGGTCCGACAGAGAGTGATACACTCCATAAGCGCCACTTACCTGGACACACACCACTTCACCTTAAAGCTATGTACACAGGCCGGGACGTATCCTTAAATATGATGCTTTGATCAGTTTTTTACTGGAAGCACAAACAGCGTATAGATTTATTTCACATGAGTTTGTTTACATGCAGTCTTAAGCCCCATTGCACATTGAGTCCGAAATTTGCATCCGAAATTTTCGCACGTTAAAAAATAAATACGACCTCACGTTGTGTCAATCACATTTACACACTGCCTCCGATATTTTCATCCATCATAAAAAAATTCGGACCGGGTTCGATTTTCTGCATTTTCACATCCGTAGCAAGCATTTTGAGTGGCCTTTTATAACAATTCAGAGACACCGTACAAAGGAGAGCCAAATACGAAAAAACGCATATGAAAATTTCGGACTGTATGTGCAAAGACCTTTACTCCGATTTCGCGCTGCATGTAAACGCCTTTGACGGGTTTCTCTGAGTTTTGTTTATGTGCGCATGTCTGACAACGCAATAGTAAAAGTCCCAAATGGACGTTACAGTAAAATAACGCATAAATGTCCGCTCTTGAATCATGCAGTTGATGTGGAAACGGCAAAATGAAAAACTAATGATGCATTTGCAGGTACTGCGGACACGAGAAGAGATTTTAAAATACAGATTCTGACCGATTTCCCGTGGCATTTTTAATTACTACACGGTTTATTGATATGCATGTAAACACAGGTTTCTTTTATAAGCTGATTTTTGATAGATGCTCTTTGTTTGTGAATTATTTTTATAATGATTCGAAAGATAATTATGAATAAGAAATGTTGAATAAATGAATACGACATTTACCTTAACCAAGTGTGCAGTTACATTAAAGAGTTCGTGCACGGAGACTTTGGTCGCACCAAACCCAATCTCTGTGACCTCATGAAGACTGACACTGATATTCTCGAGTTGGATGTGGAGGTGTTTTCATGGTTTCTGAATAAGTTGTGATAGCGCTGCATGTTATCTATATTTTCCACTACATATATATATATATATATATAAATTCCTTTCTCTTTTGTTGCAGTCTGTGGATATTGACTGGCCTCCTGCAATTCCAGATTGACATCTGTGACATCTTTAACCGAGGTTGATGAAAATGATCATTGACCTTAAAGCCTATTTGTATTATAGTTGGGTTTAATATGTTATTGTATGTCAGGATTATATATTATTTGTCATAGTTAAGTTTATAATTAATTTTGTTGCATTAACTATTGTAGATCAATAATAAAACGACATCATTTTGTTGTAGTTTGTTATTGTTCGTTCTTCTCTTTTATAAATTAGCGTTAGACTTGTGTTTCACATAATTATTCAGATGAAGGAAAGCTGACACATCCCAAAATATTATATTTCGCTTTTTTTAAATGAACCAATTTTATGTGTAAAATGCAATATAAAAGTGGTATCACATATTATATTTGTTCTTTTTATGAAACATTTTAAAATGTAAATTAAACCAGTAAATAAAGGTAGGCTATTTGTTAAGCTTTTTCTAACAGAATGGTGACGTTATAACACAAGTACATGAAGAAAATTGAGTGACACCACATTTGTGACGTCACAATTCGAATGTAAAAAAGACACATAAACGTCGGGAAATTTCAACATTTTAATTTAACTTAAAATAAATACTACCAAATGGCAATGCAAGTCCTCTAGGGGCCACTTGCGCTAATGTTTTGGTATGAAAACAAAACCGCCAAAGACTAAAGGAAAGATATAAAAATTAATGAGGGGAGAGAGTGAGAGAAACACGGCCGACACCGTCCTTCATCCCGACATACGAAAATAAATACAACTCAATTACATCTATAGTACAAAAATACGCTGAAATAAAAAGAAAACTCGGCCATTCGAACAACATTAAAAAACTGAGGAGTTGCTGTTAGCCAGACCAAATACGTCACAGCGTAAAAATAACGATTGAAACGGTAACGTACAATCACACACGCCCACTCGCAATGACCAACCGCAACAAATACCGTCAGTTTCCGAAACGTTCACTGGACCAGGTACACACAGGATGGGATCTACAGCAACTCATCGCCGTGGAAACAAACATCCGTATAATAAACGTCCTCCAAGTAATTTGTGTTTCAATTCGCTGTTTTTTATTTTATTTTAGTCATCCGAGAACTCACATCTGCAGTCACACACAATAACTGTCACGCGGCTTTTGTCTCGGGCTGTGACGCGTGACAAACAGACGTTGCATATGTACATCACACGGTGGGCCCGGGGTCTTTCACGCTGATATTGCATGGCTCAGTTTCACATATCATGAGTTTGTGATCTGATTTCAAACGCACACGTCACGCATACGATTTCCACAGCTATGGAGACGGCGTCAAAGCAAAAATAAACCTAAGAATAATGGTAAAAGAGATGGAGAGGTTTGTATTTACATCTTCTGGAATAGTCCAACGTGAATCTTAACTCTTTGTGGTGAGGGTCAGTGGTTGATTCATCTCTCTCTGTGCTGGTGAGAGAGATAACATACCTGTTGCTCTGTACAATAAAGGTGAAACGTCACCCAAAATGACTGACACATTGTCCGCAGAGGCGATTTCTCGGGTTCGGAGATTTCTCTAGCAATTTACGCTTATCAGAGGTAATCAGTTAAAGGGACAGTGCACGCAAAAATAAAAAATCATCATTTATTCACCCTCACATGTGACTGTTTTGAGAAATGTCTCAGTAATTTTGTATCTATACAATGGAAGTCAATGTTGTTTGGTTACCAACGTTCTTATCTTCATGAAACAAAATCATACAGGTTTCTCATGACGTGAGGGTGAGAAAATGAATGACTTTTCATTTTGGGGTGAACTGTCCCTTTAAGGACAATATGTTCAATACCATTTTTGGGTGGGTTTCACCCAGCGGTGAGTTGATTTGAGTGAATCTCACCAAAATGTATCCGTGTCACATTTCACCCCGATATTAAAAAGAATAATGAAAATAATATTCTAGGACCAATCATTTTTTTAAACATTTTATGACTTTTTTTATTCAATTACAATACGTCTTAGAAACATTTAGTTATATTTTTGTATTACAATACTTATTGTATTTATATAGTTTCTACTGTATCACAATAAATATTGATATATGCGTTATTTAACTCTGTATAAGTCATTACATGATGCATAAATAGGCTACCTTACCATTTTAATAAATCGATTTATTTTCGCGACATTTGAAGAAATGCGCTTAATTTGTTAAGAAAAATACATCATTACGGTACACAAAATTGTATAGTTTATGCAAAATGTACTTGTAACTCTGGGGTGAAATATGAGTCGTTCGCGACATTTTTCTGAGATTCCCTCATGTTGTGAATTGCCTGAGAGATTATACAGTAACGGCAGCTGTTTGTAATATGGTGTATCTGCAACGTAAACCTTCATATCGGAGCGCGAGGATAAAACAAACGCAAATATTAACACTGGCGTCCTGCGAAACACTTTTTCACGCTTTTACCGAAAAGCACGGAAAAGGAACGAGTGTGTGCGTGTTAAACAAAATTTGTGAGCCTCGCCGGAGCAGAACTAGCCCTGCTTCTAACTACATGTCCGTCCATCCGTCCGTCGGGCAGATGAGATCCACACACATAAGGCAACATTTTTGGTTTGTTCCCCATAACGGCTCTTTTTAAAGAAGTGCAAAAAAGAAAAAGGTCATCGACAATACTGATCATGTCCCCCCAAAAACACTGTCCATGGTCTGTAAACAACAAGCAGAAAGTGTACAAGACTCGTGGGTTGACTAGCGTAAGTCTCACCCAACTGTGCAAAACCCCTTAAAGTCCCACATCAACGAAGAAACAAACAGAAAGCAACAGAAATTGATTCCCTATGTCTATCAGTAATTGATCGGAGGGGGAATGAGGGGGAGGCTCTTTCTAGCATGGCTACGTGGATAAATGACATCACTCCCGCCCGCTGGCTGAATAAGAAAACTGTGGGAAATGTGGTCTCCGTTCCTCCGAGTCCATTCCATCCTCATCATCTGCAGAAGAAGAGATAAACACGTTATATTATCAGCAGACTGATTTTTCCATTGGCACCAATAAAAAGTACTTTACAGGAGGAGCGATAAGCGGCAGTCAGATTTTCACAACCAAACAGTGAAGAAACAAACGTCTATTGCATTGTGTTGGGCTGGGAGCTGAATGGAACTTCCTCTTCCTGTGCCACGGGGAAACGGTCTCCAGGAAAAGATAGAGAGAGTGGAAGAGGAAACGGCGTACTCACACTTCTCTGGCGGAGTGATGGTGATGGTCTGTGCCGTGAACTCCTCGTCAAAATATCTGGTGTCTGTTTCGGACGACACCTGGGGCATAAAGGGAGGAACCAGCTGACCAGAGAGAGAAAAACAGAGAATGTTACATAATCACATTGCATTTTTAACACGTGAACATGAACGCATAAATAAATGCATACAAATTCTTTATGTGGTACAAATGGTTACAATTATAGAAACATATACTGTAGTTATTAAAGGGATAGTTCAAACAAAAATGCTGTCATCATTTACTCACCCTCATGTCAGATCATACCTGTATAAATTTCTTTGTTCTGTTGAACACAAAGAAAGATATTTGGAAGAATGTTGGCAATTTTCAGTTGTGGAACATCATTGACTACCATAGTAGGAAAAATTAAATGGTAGTCAAAGGTGCCCCAGAACTGCTTCTTTTTTTTAAGTCTTCAAAATATCTCATTTTGTTTTCAACAGATCAAAAATAAACAATTATGTTTTTTTCTAATATGGTAGTGGATGATGGCCCAGAACTGAAAATTGCTAACATTCTTCCAAATATCTTTCTTTGTGTTCAACAGAACGAAGAAATTTATGCAGGTTTGAAACAACCTGAGGGTGAGTAAATGATGACAGAATTTTCATTTTTGGGTGAACTGTCCCTTTAATGTACACATTAGTTTGTTTTACATATTATATTACAGCTTACAAAGACATTTTTGGGGAAATGACTTGCACAGATTAACTGTTCACCACAAAACTAGTAATGCGCACAACCAAAGTAAATAAGATTTCATGGGCACTTTTTACCTTTTTATCATAGACATGTTGCCAGTCCAGCGCAGTGAAGAAACTGTGTCTCATGATTTCTTTAGCATCATCCGGGCCGCCTCCGAGTCTTCCGAGAACAAAGACAGTTTACTATTCATCAGGTCTCACAATACAAGCAAAAGGATTTAATGTTGTTCGATTTAATTCTGTAATTTACTCACCCTCACTGAAATAATGTCAGAACTATTGTGAACTATTACTCTGAAGTTATTACTAACATCCCCCCCCAAAAAAACACAAAACCTCTCATAGTGGATGCCAAAAACACACATGCACTGACCTCTTATTGGGGTCTTTGATGAGTAATCCGGAGAGTAATGACTTGGCATCCGCTGAGAGGGTTCTGGGAAATTTGATCTCCTCCATCAAAATCAACTCAAAGAGCTTCTCATGGTCCTGATGAAAGAGATACGAGCATAAACAGCTCATCAAAACAAAACAAATCTACTCTATGCAACACGCACACAAACAATACACGAAACCCTCAATGTATCAACAATATTACTGTGTCATACCTGATTATAAAAAGGAAGGCGTCCACACATCATCTCATACATAACAACACCCAGACCCCACCAGTCCACTGCTCTCCCATAATCATTGTCCTCCAACACCTGATCAACGAGCAATCACATTAATCTTCAAAATCTGATCAATCAATAGTCACATTCTTTTCCAATATCAAATCAATCAGCAGTCATATTTTATCAGTACCTGATCAATAATCGATCAGTCACGTTATTCTTCAATACCTGATCAATAATAAATTCTTTAAAAATATGATCAATAATCAGTCACATTACTCTCTCAAAACCTGATCAATAATCAATCAGTCATTATTTTTCTAATCCTGATCAATAATGTTTTCCAATTTTAAATTAATATTCAGTCATATTGGGTTTTTTCAATAAGTCACATTACTCCTCAAAATCTGATCAATCATCAGGCCACGTTAATCTTCAAAATATGATAAATAATCAGTCATATTGCGCTCTCAAAACCTGATCAATAATCGATCAGTCATTATTTTTCTAATCCTGATAATAATAACAATTAGTCATGTTATCTTTTCAGTACCAGATCAATAAATCAATAAGTCACAATATTCTTTGAAATCTGATCAATAATCAGTCGTCATATTTTTGAATACCTGATCAATAATCAAGAGTCATTCTTCTTCTAATCCTTATTAATATTTAGTCACATTATTTTCCAATATCAAATGAATAAGCATTTGTATTATATTCGTCGTTGATCAACAAACAATCAGTCACATTATTTTTCAATACCTCATCAATAATAATAATAATAACATACAACAATAATAATAATTTGTCATATTATTTTCCAATATTAAAACAATAAGCAGTCATAATATTTTTTAATACCTGATAAATATTCAGTCAGTCACATTATTCCTTTAAAGCTGATCAATAAGTAGCCATATTGTTCTATTAATACCTAATAATTGAACAAACATGCACATTACCAATTAAAATCTGATCAAAAATATGTCCCATTTCTCAATATCTATTCAATAATTAATCAGTCATATTATTTTCCGATATCATACCGAAATTCAATGTTATCCTCCAAAACTTCATCAATATCAAACAGTTAAAATGTGTTATTTCAATCATGCTGAATTATTAACGTCCAGTGATGTAATAGCTCAAATCACGACGTGGAAGTATGACTCAAATGACCAGGCTGTGATGTGACATCATACATTTAAGATATGATGACATCACCAAGTTACGAGTCAGCACAGTTACAACATCCATTTGCAATACCACCCTTTGATATTATTAAACTGAACCCTCTTCTTCAATTTCAATAATTCTGGTTTAAATAAAATAATTCAGCAGGTACGTTTCTATTTATACCATGAGCCGCTCAGTCACGTCTAGACACCTGCGGCTTGTGTCTATTTTTATACAAACGTTAAAAAGGCACAGGTCAAGTGTGGTCTTGTTCCTGCTAAACTCTTCTATTTTAAATATGATAAGATTAAATAATCATGACAAAAATGTCATTTACTCTGATTTACACAGGTTTACATTAAACAACACATCACTATCCCAGAACCAGACTGTAGAAGTGCTGTGTTCTTCTGTACCTCAGGTGCCAGATACTCCGGGGTCCCGCAGAATGTTTTCATAGTGGCGGCGTCCGTGATGCCTTCCTTACACAAACCAAAATCTGTGATCTTTATATGGCCGTCCTTATCCAGCATGAGGTTCTCCAGCTGAAAAACACAGGTTTGGTGTATTATGAACACATTATACGGCTAATGAGATTTCAGAGTGAAAATGTTCAATATTAATACGTGCGTTTTGTTTACCTTCAGGTCACGGTAAACTATTTTTGCGGAGTGCAAGTAATCTAACGCAGAAACGATCTCAGCGCCGTAGAACCGGGTTCTATCCTCCGAAAACACACGCTCTCTTGACAGATGAAAAAATAGCTGCAAGAACAAGTTCAAAGGAAATTAAGAGAAAGTTGAAAGCTGGAAAGGAAAAACTACGAAAGTTAATTAGAAGTTGAGGACAGGAGCAGATTTTTACCTCTCCTCCGTTCACATATTCCATGACAAAACATAATCGATCCTTCGTCTGAAACGAATACTTCAGTGACTGAGAAAAATAGAATAAATAATGAACAATACTTTCTATGTTTTACTACTAAAGATTATGTACGACTTGAACATTTAAAGCATATGATGAAAGATATCACTCACAGTTAAAAATGGATGTCTAGTGTTTTTCAGAACTCGACTCTCTGTGAGCGTGTGAGCCACTTCGTCCTGAAAGAGAGAAAAACAGGACGGTTTTAGGTATAAAAAAGTTTTAACTTCTCAGTTATATTAAGCGGCAGGTCTCGCACCTTAGCAATAATGACCTCCTTTTTCAAAATCTTCATCGCATAATACGTTCCGCTCGCTTTCTCCCGCACCAGAATCACCTTCCCGAACGTTCCTTTACCCAGTAACTTCAGATAGTCAAAGTCACTCATTGTCTGTTGATGGCAATAGCACAGTGAGCACACGGTTTATGAAACAGCATCTACTTCTCTATGTTACGACACATCTACCTTTCGTTTGTGATGACTGGTCGACGTGTCCATCTCTTCCTCGTTGACGTTTTCAATCTGCGAGATGGGGCTACACAAGATTCCCTCCTCTTCCTGTTTGGCGAGCTTGTCCGCCACCATCTGAATGGCCTCGACCCACTCGTCCCTTGTTACCGAGACAACAAAAGCACAGTCAGGACCACTATTAAATCTATATCGAACTATTTTATGTTTTTCTATATATAATCAATACACAAAAAATGTCTTCTGTATGGGTCGTATGCTCAAACCGTTAAAAACAAGAACTCATTTTGCATTCAAAATACCCCCACCTCTCGTCAGGCGTGTCCACATGGAACGTGCGCTCGATCACAGTGGTCCACTGCAGGCACCTGATGATAAAGGTGTTGGGCTTCGGTCTCTCTGTCTTCATCAGCTGACACTCTGAGAGAGATAAAGACAATGAAAGGGAAACAGTAAGAAAGATGAGAGAGTAAATAAAATATGACAGAATTCAAATGTTTGGCTTAATAAATGTAAACAAAAGAGGATACTTTCAAGAAAGTGTGAAACCAATCAGTTTTGGGGCACTATTGAATGACTACCATAGTATTTTTTCTACTATGGTACTACTACTATGGTTTGGTTGCATTCTTCCACATATCTTTCTTTGTGTTCAGAAGAACGACAAACTGTACTCCGGTTTGGAACAACTTGAAGGTGAGTAAACGATGAAAGAATATTCACTTTTGGGCGAACTGTCCCTTTAAATGTGCCATACACAGCACGGTTGATGGAACACTGAATCCAGCAATGCGTTCAACTTTTAATGTCCAGTGTCACAATTTACTAGAGGTAATATTAACTACTATTGTTAAGGTTGCAACTTAAAAATGAAAAAAATCAGTTATCGAGCAAGTACATAAAAAAAACTCACCACAATATCAACAATATAAAACATATATTTATAAGATTATGATTTAAAAGTTAAACCATTGGATCCGATTTTGCCAGAAATGTCACTGTGATGTCATTTGACTTTAACCCCCGTAAAAATAAGTACGTAAAGTAACCTGCAATTTTGAAGTTCAAACAGAGATGGCGATAGAGAGACAAAATCACAAATTGCAGCTTTAAAGAGGAAATATTTTGTAATTCTTTTTGGTCTTACTTTGGTTTATGGAGTGTCCAACAACAAGTTTACGTACATAAAAGGTGTAAAAACACTTTTGTTTTCTAATAAAATGCAGTTATTATTACCTTACTTCTTGACTGACTCTCAAATGATTCGTTCGGCGATTCATCTGTCAAATCCCCTCCTTTCTGTCAACCTACTCTGCTCTGACTGGTCAGACGGTCTAGTCTGCTGTGATTGGTCTACCGCATACAGCGTCGCAGTGTCGCAAATGGATCGTAGGCGAGCAGTACACCGAGTGACGCAAATCTGACACAGAGCTGAAATTAGAACGACGGACGACTCGTTCGGGTGATTCTGAGTCGACTCCTTTTTTCCCAAGCCAATAACGTTGTTATTCGTTTACTTTCGGCTTCACAACTTGGCAGACTGCTTACATTCACACACAGCAACATTACACACTGCAGGAAATGTCATTTTAAGGACATTGTAATAGTTACTCTTTAAAGGAACAGTTCACCCAAAACACAAAAGAAGATACTGTGAAGAATGTAGGAAAGCAAACAGTTCTGGGGCACTTTTTTCCTATTATGGTGGCCAAGAACTGTTTGGTTACAAGCGTTCTTCCAAACATCTTTCTCTGTGCTCATCAGAACAATGAAATTCATGCAGATCTGGAACAACGCGAGGGTGAGTAAATGATGACAGAATTATTATTATTTTTTGAGTGAACTGTCCCTTTAAATCTCTTTCGTCAATCATTCCTTGATTACTTGATCAGTCTGCCGAGTATTTTTAACATAAACTTGAATGAAATCCTATTTATTTTGAAAACAACAGCATCAAGTAAACATGAACAAGTACGTAGCAAGTATGCAGCTAGTGTGAATCCTAGTGTTTACATTTTTATCACTTGACTTAATAGCATTTATCATTGAATAATCTAGGCAGTTTGAGACTGTTTCAAAAAAATATATAATATGTGTCGCCCGGTAAGCAATATATTAATTTTCTATATTTTGAACATTGCCATAGAGATGCATGTCTGCTGTCTTCACTGTGAATGATTTAGTCCGACTCATGTTGATGACATCAGCAGCACAGTGATGTTATTCTTGAATCTGTTTCTTCTGAACTTAGTCTAAACTGGATAACAGAAAATGCACTTACTTACCGAGAATGTCACATCCACATAAAACAGTGAAGAAATGACAAATGTATCAAAAGGTGTGGGACAATGATAAAAACACTTACTGGCCACAGAGAAGTTGTTGAGAGGATACGCCAAATCAGCATCCTGCGGCTTTTCTTTATATCCGATAAACGATCCATCCGTCTTTAACAGGAAGTACCGCGGCCTCCAGTTCTTAATGTATTCACCTGAAATGATCAGACATAGGAAAGCATGCACAGTTATTCAATATGCTATTTTTATTCAATAAAAACTGAACACATTTGAGATATGTCTCAGGTCCCTCGTTCAAAAAAGTCAGCGGTTATCTCTTCGTAAACGTAAACATTGATTTCTTATCGAATAAGATTTACTTGTTTCTCACCTCTTTTCTGAACCCAACCCTCTTTCACTACGTTCTGGTCATTCATGTTGGCTCTGAGGTCAGAGTTCAACGGTCAGGGGTGAAAGAGCCCAGAGCTCTACTTCCTGCTTGTTGTTCTGTCCTCGTCTCTAGCTCGTCTCACTCTGTTCTCCTCGCCTCTCACTTTCTCTGCTACGTTGTGATGTAATGTCTCAGCCTCTCTTCACTTTCACTCTCTCGGGACCTTTCAAACACTCCAGTGGTGAGTCAGCCTGGAAGAAAACAACAAACACACACACGGATCATTCCCTTCCGCTTCTCCCCCTCCGCCACACACACACTTCCATGAGAAATAAAGTCATTGTTTGGAGTGGGGAAACATTTCCCACCCCTTCCGGTGGCCCTTCTCTTCCTCCCTCACACTGGATGCTGCATGTGACAGCACGGCCAGGAGACAACAAAGACACGCGAGCCATTTCGCTGGGCCTCTTCTCCGGAATCTGAGGCATTCCATCTTTGGAACTGAGCTCAGAACCGTATAATCAAATAAAGACGCATCTCAGAATCAACCCTTGAACGCTAGAATCGATCTTAACGTTTCAACATCAATCGTATTATCCCAGAAGCAATCCTAGAAGCTTAAAAGAATCAGCCTTGACATTTTAAACTCAATCACAGAACACCATAAGACATACTAGAGCGAGAATAAAAATATATCAGAATATTAGAACTTTACAATTTCAGCACTTTAGAATTAAAACCTGAACCTCAGCTCAGAGGCATCATTTGAATCACCTTAAAATGAATCAACTTTAAAAAAATGTAGAATTAAGCATGGAAATCATTTTTTAATAAACAGAAGAACCATTAAATCAACGTTGAAAATCATATTGGAATCAACCATTGAAGAATCAACTTTGGATTCATCTTAGAATCAAGCTCAGGAATCATTGCAGAATCAACAACAGAATCATACAATTATACACCCTTTAGAATGATCGTATCAAGCACCAGACTCATTGTAGAATCAACAAAATAATCATGAAATCAAATTTCAAAATCACATCACAACCAGCCATCCAAGAGTCAAAACACGAAATCACAAATTGCTGCAGCATCATACAATCAACTTTTAAATCATCTTACAACCAAGCTCAGGAATTATTGCAGAATCACCAATTGAATCACATAATCAACTTTTGAATCATCTCAGAATCAAGCTACAGAATCGTTGATTGAAAAATTAGCAAGTGAATCGCATAATCAAATATTAAATCATATTACAATCGAGTCAAATCTTGAAAAACTTTGAATCACGTTCAGGAATCACTGGAGTATCAACAACAGAACCGTACAATCAACTTTTGAGTCATTTTAGAATTCATTTTTTTAATCATTATATAATAAATAAAATAATATATTAATATAACCAGGTTTCAAATCACCTTAGAATCCACCAGCCAAGAGTTCAATTTTCTTCGAATCAATATCACGAATCATTTCAGAATTAACAATAGTGTAAACAAAAGAATCATATAAACATATTTTGATTAATAAGACTATCAGCCTTAAAACATTTGATTCGTCCTTGTTCATTTACAATTTAAAATAAAGAATTTACAATTTAAAAGTATACAATTTTATAGCCAGATTAATAAAGTCATAAAAAAGAAATAAATATGAGGGATAAAATCATTCCCAGCATCATCACACACTGCATACCATCCAAACACACGTTTAGTTGATCGGGAAAATCAAACCATGTGTCATCTTTACATATTGTGAAATTGTTTTGGGGGTAAGCTACAGTCACCGTCGGATGTTGCTATTGTCATTGTGGCACCCCCCAAAATGAAGTGTGTGTCTGTGTAAACAACCTCAACCCAATACATCAATACATCAACACACGCGCACGCTTGGGCTATCCTGTGAAACGCATCAGTTACATGCTCGTGTTATGCATTTGATAAAAATAACCACTGAGGTTAAAAATAACGATACGTCTAGAAAAACGCAAGCCATCTCAGCCAATGTCAACAAAAACAATGGCGGACACGGTTGGGCATCCCTGCGCCCCGACACTCCACGATCACACGCACACACACAATGATCTGTCAGCAATTAACAAGACCAGTCAGTTCACAATAAACACACAATGAAACGGCGGCTTTTGTGTCCAAGGGCGTGAGGTGTCATATCCAGCCGCTGTTATATAATTCATCGCCTTCATAATAAATACAACACGGCGGACTGAAAGCTCACCAGATCGGGCTCGTACAAAAACAACAAACGTGCATACACGGAGAGCGTGCATGCAAAACACGGCTGTACTGTGACAATACAAACACATGCATTTTCGCTGGAAGACGCGAGTCGCGTGCGCTCTCCATTTGTGCACGGAATGCGTAAAATGGTGGACGCGCATCAATAACATGCGGTGTGAATGTGTTTATTATGTCTTAAATCATGTAACAAGCCCACAATCGAAGCCTCAAATATCCAGCAGCATCACGAGCAAGGCCGAGTGGCAGCATCCCCACCCGCCCGTCCGCCGGTGATGCTCCAGCGCGGATGCTCGGCCTTGCCCGTGATGCTGCCGAGCAGAAACGACACCGCGATGGAGGAAAAATAAACAACACGAACCTGGCAGACGATCCGCCAGACGGTGGGATCGGTTCCACGCGCACCCGGTATGAGACAAACTCAAACCCGCACGCAGATGCTGCCGTTGCTTCCGCCGCCGCCGGTCGGTTCATGAGGAAAACGGAGGCACGCGCGCCCGCGATGTGGCCATCGTGTTCGTCCGCTCGCCGTTACTGCTGCGTTACCCCGGTGAACCGAATGACCCTGAATGAATGGTGTAACCCGATGCAGAAAGCGCGGTGACGGCGCACCCCGTCTCCAACACACGAATTTAGCCGAATCCCACTACTGCCAAGGCTCGCTTGTTAATATTCATGAGGCGAACTTCTCCAATGGACGGTTGCCGCACGACGTCGGCCGGGAGCTCATTAATATTTATATCCGAGAGCGCTTTCCCATTCAACTTTCCGGAACGTCGCGGGAGCTTATTCATATTCATAACGCAGTCGTTGCGTCTATTGGACGATTAGCACGCAGCGTCAGTTTGGATAATCAATTTTAAATACACGGACCTTCGCAGTAGTAGGATTGGTAAATTCGTCTCCAGCTCCGGCCATTCAGAGGAGGAAACCTCTCGACGTCACACCGGAGCCCGTTTTAACCGGACGCTCCCCCTTCTTCGTCTCTTCCTGGCTTTGTCGCTTTTGTTGGACTCGCAACACTAGTAGCCTATGTATGAATAAAAACGATATATAATCTCCTTCACAAACCAAAAAGAGACGTTTCATTATCATACAGCTGTCTTAAAATCACTTGATTTGCCGCCGATGACGGTGACAATATTACACTCACTGCTGCGACTATCCCGGGACAATGAGGGGCCCGCTTTGTCTAATGAATTTAATGAATGCGTCCCGACCCAGACAATAGAAGTTGCACAAAAGACACCAAAGAAAGTAATAAAATAACCTATTCTTAAACCATTGTAATGAAGTCAAATGATTAGTCACTGTTTTTCATAAACACATACACTGTACATCATCATCTGAATGTGGTTTCCCTTACAAAAATGTACCATGGTTTTACTACAGTTAAAATTGAAAAACCATGGCTACTGTAGTAAAACAATGGTTATCACAAAATAACCATGGTTTTGAAACCCATGTTTTTGTAAAAACCATAGTAAACGATGGGTACTGTAGTAAAACCATGGTTTTGCTCTAAGTAATCAATGCAACAAAAAAAAACATGGTTACTACATTTGTACCACAAAAAGACCATGGTTAATTTTCGTAAGGGTTATTGGGATTTCTCAGAGAAAGTTGCTAGATGTCTCCCTCTTGTGTCCGACACGTAAAATGGACGATAACGTGACCAAATATAAGAGTCAAGAACAGTAAACATGGCCTATAGGTGCTGTATTGCAGAAAATCGCGATGCAGAGTCCCATTTGATCTGTTTAGCTGAACATTCAATTGTTCAGTTCTTCTCAGTTGTACACTTTTCAAAACAACTTGTTTAAACTCAAATATTCTTGTTTAAACTAATATATCATATATTGATAAAACGGTTTATTCAAATGTAAGAAATGCATGCATATAACAAAAGGAAATGTTGGACATAAACTATATAAGATGAATGTTTCTGTAATATGGCCCCAGGACTACAAGTGAAGTCAATGAGTCAGTTCATGATAAGAAACAGACTGGTGGTTGAAGTAATTATATCAACTTGAAGTAGACTGTGGTTCAGTCTGATACCATAAGCCAAAGAGTCTGATTCAGACCGAGGCGTTTTGAGACCCACACCCAGATCAAGACATTGAGAAACTAGACCCACAACCAGACAGAGGGCAGGTGGTTTTGAGACTTTTTTAGTATTGATAGGATTTTTTTAGGGAAGTAATAGGACGTTTCTTAAAAAACAAACACATTTTCCCTTTCCTGTTATTTAGATATGAAACAAACAACATTTCTCATCATTTCAAAATCAAGTTCTGTTTGAAAGATGTGTTTGTGTTGCATTAGTTTCAATATTTTGCTATGCTCGTCATTTTAATTTCATCATTTTATTCAAACTGATATCCATGCTGATTTGATTTGATGACTGCAGCATCGATTGCAGGAAGTATCAGTGTCACTGCATGCGGTACTTCCTGTCCTCCGTCCTGTTTCACATTACCTGCTCAGGTAACACACTCAGTCCCCACTAAAGTCTGAGTGAGTTTCAGCCACTCGAATGAATCTACATGCTGACCGAAAGCAAATAGGTAAGACGGCGTGTTTTGTCTTTCAAATACGTTTTAGTTTTCAGATGAAGGCTTTGCATTTAATTTGGTTGTAAGTGACCTCTGTGTGACTCACTCTAACAACAAGACACAACCAAGGAGAACCAGACGCTACCAGGAACCTGCAACCAACATCGTGTTGCTATTTGTAGTAACATTTTTAAGAAACATTGATGTATTTTCTAACACGTGTGACCTATGTTCTGTTGTAGAAGTTCGGTGAGAAATGGCTGGTTTAGGCGTTGCCTTGAGGTTGCATGAATTTAAAGAAACACAGAACACCAAATTGCATCTACCCAAACACATGTATGTGTGACTTTCCATTTTAAAAACCTCAAGATCTTAATGCTCATTTTTCCCGTCAGATCGTGTGCGGTTTTGACATTGGTCAATGCGTTGTTTCTCTATGTGTCTAGTGTTCGGCGTCAGGGTAGAGACGCACAAGGACTGTATCCAGGTCAGCTTGCAAGAGTTCACACCTTCAGCTCTCAGATGTGCAGGTGAAAGAATGAAAGACACAAACATTCACATACTGAGATAAAAACAATTATCTGCACCTTAAACTGTAGGGAGAAACATATTTAGGACCCAGAGAAAAGGATCTATCACAATCAGTGTTGGGCAAGTTTTTCTGAAAAAGTAATTAATTACTAGTTACTAATTACATATTCAATAGTGTAATTAGATTACTGTACAAATGACTCTCTCCAAAAAGTATTTAATTACTTATTACTCATTACTTTCTATATCCTACATCAACCTTGATTAGTTAAGTGATTCAAGGACAGACATGAAACGGCTCTTTTAATTCATTCAAATAAATAATATAAAACTACATAAAGTAGTATTATTAACTGACCAAAGTATTACAAATGTGAGGATTATACATTAAAGCCTGAATTTTGATGTCAATTCCACTATTGCACACACATATATTACACAAAGTATTTAGTTTAATTACATCAGAAGTAACTGTAATTAATTAACAGAAAAAACAAGAGTAATCCCTTACTTTACTTTTTCAAGGGAAAAGTAATTAAATTACAGTAACTAATTACTTAGTAACTAGTTACACCCAACACTGATCACAATTTCATTTTGGATGGCAATAGTTCATTGAACAAGGTACCAAAGGTGTCCAAATATTTATAAACGTTATCAATTTCTCAGATCGACGCAGAGATATTTGGAGTCTCACACATGGCTGAAGGAATCGAGTGCAAAAGAGAGTTACAAGAGGAGTTTTGATCTGCTCACCCTGCAGTCTTTACTTCTGTCCAATCTGACCACAGACCTCAGATCAGCACAAATGACGCTCAACAAACCCCAGACGCAGCTGAGCTCCTATCAGGTGGAGTTCAGCAGATGGAATTACCCTGACGTCACAGTCACACCATCACATTCGCAATAAAAGGTCTAAAGGTGTACGGTCTAACGGTTGAGACATGTTTTTTTCCATAATCTGGTGGTGTTCTCATAGACTCGTGTGCTCATATCTGACAGATTACGTTATGCATGCCAGCCACAGAATCACTTTACCTGTTGGTGTGCTTATTCTGAACACAACAGGTGGCAAAACACATAAAAATGAAATATGAAAAACACGAGAACTGATTACATCATACCAACAGAAATGAATCACTCCAACTACAGTCATTTCCAAAACACAACCTTAACGCACAATGTATGTTTTTAAATTCATTTTTAGTGAATCGTTTATGTAAACGATGACTAGTAAAGGTGTGCAAGACAGAAGAAACAATCACATTCCAAATACATCTTTCATACACTTCAAAAATACAAATGTGAACAGCTTTAACAGAGGACAAAAAGCAAGATCACCTGGTGAAGGTTGACAGTGACAGCAGATCAATCACAGCTGATTTGTAAAACATGAGATCATCTGTTCAAGCCAAGTAACTTTCCACTTTTACACAAGCAGGAAGTGCAGACCATATAAAGACAATCTATGGGTTATTGCATCTTTGCCGTTAAAAAGATATTAACATTTTAACTACACATGACCTATTATATTTTTGAAATAAATTAGGGCTGTCAAACGATTAATCACATCCAGAATAAAAGTTTGTGTTTACATAATATATGTCTGTGTACTGTGCATATTCATTTTGTATTTATAAACACATACGCATATGTACGCATATTTAGGAAACATTTACATGTATTTATTTAAATTTACCAGTTATTTAAATTATATATAATGTTTATTAATTTTAATGTATATTTTTTTCTTAAATATATGCATGTATGTGTATGTGTTTATAAATACAAAATTAATATGCACAGTACACATACATTATGTAAACACAAACGTTTATTCTGGAAGCGATTAAAAGCGTTTGACAGCCCTAAAATAAATTCATCCAATTATTTACTTACAGTTATTATTTAAGAAATAGGTGAATCGGGCACATAAGATTCCTATAATAAATTAAAATCACATGTGAGAACTATTACATGGTCCATTGTATTTGGATGAACTTTTTTAAAGCATAATTCAATGAAAAACAGAAGTCACAAGAGGAAATTTCTACTACAAGAGGAAGTTCTTGGTTGTGAACTAAACAGACATCATTGTGGCGACAGACTATTAAACAAACACATTAAAGAAAGTTGAATCCTTGTTAAATAATGGATACATGTGATGTCTAAATGCCTGTGTCATGAGGATTTGTCAAAAATGTTAAACTCAGACTCTTCTGACCTCTTTTACCTTCCTGTAATCTGACACGTCTGAACAATGTTTTTTTCTAAGGCATGTTGTCAAAGGGCCCCAATGTCCTGATAACAATGCTAATGCCATAAAAAACCAGACACGCACGCACGCACGCACGCACGCGCGGACGGACACGGACACACACGGACACACACACACGCACGCACGCACGCACGCACGCACGCACGCACGCACATGTTGGGTTTCCATGTTTTATGGGGACACTCCATAGACGCAATGGTTTTTATACTGTACAAACTGTATATCATATTCCCTACCCCTAACCCTAAAAGTCACACACAAGTGTCTGCTCTTTTAGATTTTCAAAAAAGTTAATTCTATATGATTTATAAGCTTGTTTCCTCATGGGGACAAAAACATGTCCCCACAAGGACAAGGATTTTGGATATTGCCATCTTTGTGGGGACATTTTGTCCCCATACCGTAGGGTTTACCCTTCCCACGCATACACACACACACACACACACGCACGCACGCACGCACACACGCACACACACACACACGCACACACACACGCACACACACACACACACATAAAAATACAAGGCCCCAAATTTACCCCAATTTTTTACAATTACCCCTATTAGATATTAAGACTCCAGACTAATATTTAATGGATTTAATATACAGTATCTCAAATAATAGATATCTTAAAGTAAGATTGAGTCTACCTTTAATAAATAAAAACTGAACGTGTACGAAATACCAGCAGCCGCAATCCACAGATAAAACACAAACCATGTGAATTATTTGGCTGAGATTAGATTTGAAGATTTCAATTTGGCACCCAATGGCATTAAATCCTGGTACAGTGGTCCTGTTGAGAAATGTTTAAACTCTGTTGCATTGACTATGACATGTTTATTTATTCGTTGAATTTATATTTATTAATAAGCAGTTCAAAAACTGAAGTTTACGTAATTTAACAAAAAGCAGCAGTGAAATGTAAATAATATTTTGGTAACACTTTACAATAAGGTGGTATTTATTAACAATTAGTTAATGCATTAGCCAAAATGAACTAACATTGAACAATACTAATACAGCATTTATTCATATTAATTCATGTTAATTTCAGCATTTACTTCTTAAAATCAAATGTTGTCACTGTTAACATTAGTTAATGCACCATGAATTATGAACTAACATAACATTAACAAGGATTAATAAATGCTGAAAAACTAAATTGTTCATTGTTAGCTAATGCATTTACTAATGTTAACTAATAGCACCTGATTGTAAAGTGTTACCAATGTTCTTCTATTGTACCGTAGTACAGACACAGTTTCTGGCTGTCTCACACAGACAGTTTCAATAGCGTCTCTTTCCTAAATAACAGCACAAAACACATTCGTCTTCAATTACCGTTGGAAGTGTGTGGGAGTCCGGCTAAAATGTCACCATGCTTGAGGAATCGGACCACAGGTGAACAAAATCATCATGGTGCTCTTGTCTTACTACTCATACAAAAAACATGCAATGCAAAACCCTATACAATTTAAATAAATAATATATATATATATATATTTGTCATTTGTGTTTCATTCAAATCTGAAGTCATTTGCAGGTCACGAAAACATCTATCTCCCTTTTGCATTTACAGAGATTAAAATATGATATTGTTTTTTTTAAGTCTTTATACATTGTCTACTCTGGGCAAATGCAACCTTGTTGTTCTGTTACCCCATTAAAAAGTTTGTTGTTAATTTGTCTTTACTAAAGTCATACATTCTTACTGCATTTTTTTGGTGTTATATGTTATTTTACTCTCAAACGTTTCTCCTAAAATTGCTCAGGAGTAATAAAAACGAGACCATTTTTTAAATACATGAACCGTATGGAGGTGTAAAATGAATGTAGATGTAAAATGTATCTGCAAAATAATCTGAATTTGGTTCAATTTAATGAGTTCGTATTGAGATCTTCAATAATATTGACTTTTGAATTGCATACTTGACAAATCTGAGCTCGTTGTTGAGATGCCTACTGAAACACTAACGGAGACATATATGAGATTTCTTGGTCTCAGGAGACACATCTGAGATGAAGGCAAATATTAAGCTCTCCATCTAATATCACTGATGTCTACAGGAGAAATAACTGAGATAAAGAGATGTCATTTATAATGTGTCTTTCCTATGGGCAACAACAAAGATGAAGTTACAACAAACAACAGTGACAACATAATGGCACAAAGTTACAAGACGACAAAACAATAAACTTGCAAAACTAACCGCATCGTGTGTTAAAGCTGCAGTGCATGCTGGGAACCTGACTGCAAATTAGCAACATTGCTCAATATTGCTCAATGTTTGTTTATACAACTTATGGATATAGTCATTCTAAGGTTTTTAGTATGTAGATTTTTGTCATCTGTGTAGTGTACTTGGGTCAAACATATAAGCTACTTAAATGATGCATAAACATAGCAAAAGCCTTCTCAGCGTTTCAATACACCATAGAAATGATGTGGAAAATGAATGAGCTTCATACAATAGTATCTGAATGATATTACACCATATATTGCAGTGTTTGGAAAGAATGAGGGACTGCATGTTCTCTCTGTGCCGCGTAACAGTCATGCAGCGATTAATGAACAGGTTTAGTGAGTTTTTGATGACATCATGACGTGGTTCATAACTATATAAACCCCTCGGTCACCCGTTCAACACACAGCGGATGGCGAAAGACGACATCTGCACAAAACACCAAGAGTTACCGGTATACAACATTTACTTTGAATTTGTCATTTACTGTATGTGTGAACTATGCATTTACATGCCAATTATGCTTTGTTTCAATGAACTACTTGTGTGGTACGTGCGATTTAATACTTTAGAATTGGGAAGTTAAAAACAAGGTGTCGGATTCCTGATCTGCAAAGCATTAAGAATAGATGTGAATAGTGAACATCAGGTTTCTCTCAAAGAAATCTTTTTATGCAGCGCATCGTGAGTTAAACTGTTCATCCGGTTTCGTTCTCTAGATTTCTTCATTGTGGATTTACTTACTGTCTTGAATGTACAGATCAGAGAGAAAGATGCTGAAGATGTTGGGCGTGTTGGCTCTGGTTCTGCTGGTGTCCACTATGAACGAGGGACGGATTGTGAGTAAATGTGAGCTGAAAGCTCAGCTGGACGCGGTTTTTGGAGCAAATATGACCGGAAACATGACTCAAGACACACCTGCAAATATGACCGGAAACATGACTCAAGACACACCTGCAAATATGACCGGAAACATGACTGGAGAGCTCATCGCCAGACGTGAGTGTCGTGTTGGGTGAATGTTGCTAATTGCATACTGAACGTTGTACAAATGTAAGTAAGTGAAGCCTCACAGTCTAATTGTCTTTCTGTATTTCAGTTGTCTGTGCGGTAGAACGCACGTCAAGGTTTAACACCAGCCTTGTCACCACCATCCAGTTACCACCCCCTACCCAAAACTCACAAAAACCAAATGGGCCACATCAAAAACGAGGGGAAAAACCAGATCGCCCACATCAGAAACCACACGAGGGACGTCCAGGTGGAAAACCAGGTGACTCACATGGGGGACGTCCAGGTAGTAAACCGAGAGAAAAACGATCCCCTCCTCGGGCACCAGGACGAGGTCGGGACAGGCCCCCTGCTGGTAGTTCAGGGGTTTCACCTGGTACCACCATGAACCTGTACGGCATCTTTCAGCTGAGCGATCGTGTGGCGTGCGACTCTGGATCGAACCAGACGGTGAACATCTGCCGCATGAACTGCAACGGTGAGTACCTCGAATTAAAAGAAAAATGATTTCATGAAGATATAGAGATGGACGAGTTCTTATTAAAGGTCCAGTTTGTGAAATTTAGCGACATCTAGTGGTGAGGTTGCGAATTGCAAACAATGGCTCCCTTTCGAAGCACTATGGTGGCTGACACAGGGCTAAGATGACGTCACGTTTTCGCTTCTTTGCCGAAGGATATAACGTATTTACGCACTCTGCAGATCAGTTGGTCCTTTTGGCTACTGTAGAAACAACATGGTGAATTCCCTGTAAGGGTCCATGTAGCTCATTCTAAGGTAATAAAACCATAACGCTTCATTATGTAAGGTCTTTATACACCTCTGAAGACATAGTTATGTATATTATATTGCATTTCTGTCAATAGATCCTCCAAAAAATTACACGCCGGACCTTTAAATGAATTATTTCAGAACTAAAGAAATTAAACTAAATAAAAGCATCTCTTTTTTTCAAAAGCTCTCATTGATGATGACATCAGGGACGACATTGCCTGTCTGAAGACCCTGATGGGATTCATGTGCAATGTGTAAGTTTACAAAGCTTCTATTGTAATCAGCAAGTCTGTTGATGATCGTGCAACTTAGTTTCGTTGATTATAACTTGAAAATATGTTTTGGTAAATTTTCACAATTTGAAGTTGTTTTAGATAAAAGGAGCTGCGAAATGACTACATGTCATCACATGTACATAGTTTGGTTGTGTCACGTCATATGTTGTTTGACAGTCAAATGGCAGACTAACTTAGGAATTGTTTAGGGAAAATGATGTTTGGACGGTTCTGTAATGTCCTATGTTTTTTCTTACAGCACAATCACTCCTCCTCCCTTAACTCCTCGTCTCATGAAGTAAGTGAAAGAAAAATCAAGATGCAACAAATTACGATTATAAATTAGGTTTCTACCTAGGGGACAAAAAATAGCTGACTAGGTTTTATGACAGAGTAAGTGTGTTTATAGGAACATCTAGATCGTTTTTGAGTACGTGTAACAACTGTTTGTTCAATCAAAGCTGTAAACGTGCTAAATGGCATGAGACGCTGACTGTGTTTTGTGTCTTACAGCATGGACGTGACGTTTGTGGAGGAGTGTCGCTCCGTGGTTCCCTCGCAGTACTTTTCTGCGTGCGTCTAAAATATTCACAGCGTGCCCTCCAATGATTCGATTCTGTCATTGTATTTGAATGCATTGCATCAAATAGTTCACCAGTACATTATTTTACTTTTAATACAAGGACTGAAAAGTGCTCTCACAATTACACATCTCATATACAATGACATACCTCAACCTGACAGAACGCCAATAAAAGAATATTATCGCAGGAATCTGAGTTTCTTGTCGTATGCATTCTTTCAGATGTCCCTTCGTTTGTTAAAAGTTCCGTGTATGAAATTTAGCGACATCTAGCGGCGAGCTTGCGAATTGCAACCAACGGCTCACTCCACCCCTCCTTTTTGAAGCACTACGGCGGCTGAAACAGCACTAAGATGTCGTCACGTTTTCGCTTCTTTCCTGGAGATAACATATTCAAGAAACGCGCTCCGTAGAGCAAAAATATATATCTTTTTGTGAATGCAAAATTGAAGCATTTTCAGTTTTGGACCCCTTCTCCTTTCTGTTTATAATACTAACTATGTTTAAATATAAGTAACGTATTTGGGTTTCTAATATACAGTTTTATGTACCAAAGTTGATTTTTCCTAAACGTCGAATCATATTGAAGGTCACATTAAAAATATATCATGAAACGTTTTATAAACCTTAAAAAGACAATGTTTGCTACAGGCTATAACAAAATAAAACTGAAATGTGGTGGAAATGACTATATTTAAAACATTTCAGAAAAATGCACAAATAGACACTACTGGTGATGGACAAATGAAATGAACCAGTAAAACATGGCCATTTTCATAAAGTACACAGAGTGAAATATGTAAAGAAGGGTGACGAGCAGATTTAATGTAGAACACTTAACAAACAAAAACTGGCTGATTTAACGTCAGCTATGCAGAAAAACATTTCTCTCTTCCCTGTTATCATGTGTTTGTTTGTCCCGTCACGTGTAAATGTTAAGAAATGCCAGAAGCAGGTCAGGCCAAATGTTTTACATAGATTTGTGTGTTCTTTGAATAAGCTCAAATGTACAGTGACACAGAGATTCTGCACCAAAATTGTGAAAATGTCTTTCCGCATGCTTTGACAAACTATTTAATAAAAAAAATTAAAATAAATAAGAACATCTTAAATGAGCCTTTGAAATGTAATGATATATACTGTACACCACTGAAACCAAATCCTGTTGCTTCCTATTCAAATGACTTTGTGTTGTGCAGAAAGCACTTACGTAATGTTTTGATCAGATTTATTCCTGCCCAGCAGTACAAGATGAGTTCGACCTGGTTTCAGTATATATTTATCTATTTGAATTGGAAATGTTGTCAATGTGCCGTTCGTGATTCTGCACTTCTGCATCATCATTCAAAGCTCACGCAACAAAATTATTAATTTTAGAAAAGACATCGATCAATTTACAGCTGGAGAATTTTTAAGAAAAGGGCCAAAAACCCTGAAGGTGTTATGGCAAGCTTTAGCCGAATTTCTAATCTATTCCTATGATGTCATTCATCTTCTCAATGATGATGATGGGCTGGACCAATAGAACAGGTGGAGGTGACTCCAGCATATATAAGACACTTCAGAGAACAGAAAGACAGAGGCTCGTTAGAAGACTGACAAACAAGCATCTTCTCAACAGAAACTCCGGTATGGCAACGTATTATTTGCTTTTTTACGCTCGTTGATCTGAGGTTTTTCACTTAACTGTGTTGCACGGTCATTGAATATATAAAGCAATGCGTCTGCTATTAATAAATTGTGTGTTGTAATTGTTTATGCTAATTTGTATTAATAGGTTTTTTAATGATTTAGAATTGCATTTTTAATTGTATATGGTTCAACTGTTCTTTTTTAACGATTATCTAGGTATTATTTCCTTTTTATCTGTGAAACGGGTTAACCATTTAGTTTGATTTAAATATTTTATTTTTACATTTTAAATTCGGTTGGGTGTTAGGTAGGTCGATCTTCAGTCACATTCACTTTAATTGCATCTTCTTCCATAAAATGAGCAAACAGTGATTGACGTAATTGTGTCCCAAGATACTTTTTTTGTGTTAACATTTTTGTGTCACATTTGAAGTGATTTAAACTAGAAAATGTTTCTCGTGACCCTTTCAGTCCTGGTGTCTTTGTGAACTAAACTCACTCATTCTTTGCTTGGTAACCATTCAGGACCACAGTAGTTAGATGTCGATATGGGTGGTTTGAATTTTTTGCGTCATCTCCAGATATCGGATTAGAGAAAGATGGAGAGTGTTCTCCCACTAAAGATGTTGGGCGTGTTGGCTCTGGTTCTGCTGGTGTCCAGTATGAATGAGGGACGGCTTCTGAGTAAATGTGAGCTGAAGGCTCAGCTAGAAGCCGCTCAGTTTCAGGTGGTGCCAGACAATATGACTGTGGAAGATCTCATCGCCAGACGTGAGTAACAGTTTGTCCACTCCTTCAGCTCTCTGTCGTCTTTTCTATTTCTCTAGAATGTTATATTGCCATGTTTCATGTCACACGATGTGCAGATGAAAGACCAATTCCTTTCTTTTTCACTGTTTCTTTCTTTCAGTTGTCTGCAGGGCCAACACCTCAGGCTTCAACACCCACTTAGTTAAATTTATCACTAGAAAACATGACGATCCCGCATCCGAACATGATTCTCCCCAAGCTTCATTTCAGGTTCCAGCTCTAGCTCCACCCCCATCCCAGGGTCCACCGAATGCTTCACCCCAGATTCAGCCTCAAACTCCACCCCCGGGTCAGCGTCCAGTTCAATCCCAGGATCAAGCTCAAACTCCACCCCCGGGTCAGCGTCCAGTTCAATCCCAGGATCAAGCTCAAGCTCCACCCCGGGGTCAGCGTCCAGTTCAATCCCAGGATCAAGCTCAAGCTCCACCCCGGGGTCAGCGTCCAGTTAAATCCCAGGATCAGCCTCAAGCTCCACCCCGGGGTCCACCTAAAGGACCAATTGAAAAATCCGAGAGATTTTCCCCCCAGGAAGAGGACCGAAAGCCTCCTGCCGTCTGGCACCAGTACGGAGTGTTTCAGCTCAATGACAAGTTGGCCTGTGATTCCGAAGTTGTGCCAACCCGCAACCTTTGCCAAATGAACTGCTCTGGTGAGTTCAAATGTTATGATCTTGGATGCGACATTACCATTAATTTACAGATCATTCAGGATTTACTACATTTATGGTTTTCTTTCTTTAATTGTGAATTTCTGCATTCTCACATTTAGAAACGTGAATGAACTCTTCAGCCATGATATTGTTTGTTTGTTTTTTTCTAAAAGCTTTGCTTGATGATGACATCACGGATGACATCGCCTGCCTCAAGACCCTGATCAGCACTATGTAAGTACACACTCACATTCACACAGACACTGATACACAAACACAGGCACATTGATTTCTGTATTTCCCCCTTTAACAGGAAAGCTGGAACCACAGGGCAACTGTCTGACAGTCCTCCTGTGCCTCAGAAGTAAGTGTAAAACATCATTTGTATCTGTGTAGTAAAATAAGAAACAGACTAATGTTCATAACTAACTAACTAACTAACTAACTAACTAACTAACGTGTGTTATAGGTTGGATACGCTGTTGGTGAAGGAGTGTCGGCATGTTGTTGCCTCTCAGTACTTTGCTGAGTGTGCTTAAAACATTCAGCGTTCCAGCAGGTCGGACAAGATTCGTCGAACTTAACGTCCCAATTTCACTTTTCTGATTTGTGAACTACAGAGACGTATGCACAAGCTGTCTAGAATTATCTCACACTGTCACTTTAAAAGCCCAACAGTCTCATGATTTCAATGGCAAGTTGCATTTTATTAAAATGGTTAGTGTCATTATGATGGTGGTGGGACCTGGATGCTTTTAAACAGACTCATAATAAACTTAATAGAGGGCTGTGTGTATTAAGCTATTTAATTTATTGGTGTAAAACTGTGTATATAGGCCAACTTCTACACTTATTTAATAAATAATAAATATGTAAGAAAACGGTTTCTTTGGTTACACAACATTGCTTTTTGTTACAACCTTCTGACTCTTTAAAGTCCCAGTGAAATTAAAAATGACGATTCTAATTTTTTCATTAAATATTGCAGCGTTTATAGTAAATAGCTTATCAATGTGGGTCATTTTCTTTTTAAAATTCGTGTTCCCCTTATAATCTTCAGTTAAAATCTGAAAATGCACTTCTGCCCATGAAATGACTATCCGATCTCAAATGATGTAAATTAAACAGTGAAAAATGCAAGCCACGCTCACTAAGTTTTTCCTTTGAAATTCCTTTCACTCGGAAATGTGCCAGAATACGGAAGTAAAAACGATTGCAACTTCCGGTTCACAGGGACTTTAAAGAGATGAACAGCATTTAAGAACACAAATGTGTTTTAATAAAAAAAATCACATAGCTGGAAAGCATGGGGGTCACTACTGGGAACCAACAGAACACCAATAACAGGGCATTGCCATAATGATCATTAAAAAATAAATCAAAGGACACAAATTTGTCCAATATACATCAAATAAGAACTAAAATGCTTTATTAGGGTCCCCAATGGAGAAACAAATAATTGTTCATTTATTTAAAAAGCATACTCATTTATATGCATGCATGCATATACTTGTACATTTACATTACATATAGCCTATACTCTGTATATATTGTTTGCTTACATCTTTAAACTATATTCACTCCACATTCACAATGTACATGCACACACTTGCACATACAATTCGTAAAATTGTACTTTTGTACAATTTAAATGTTTTAACTTTGTGTTATTTTCCACATTTTCATGTCTCCCTCACTGAGTTATTACACCACCATATAATATATTTACATGATATAATATATAATATAAATAAGACTTTTGGTATTTTTAGAACAGTCTTTCGAACAGTAAAAACACATATTTAACTTGCTCATTAACGAAAGAGGAATGTGTACGTACAGGCGCCACTGGCAGTTTGCGTACGGCAGGTCACGTTATAGGCGCAGCGTTATTGGTTAAATGAAATGTCAATCACATTAAAGATGATGGACTGGCGAATCGGGCGAATCTTCAAAAGACTCGCTGATTCGCCAGAGTCCAACATAAATGGGCTGAAGATAACAGCAAAGATGTAAAAGTTATTTTCTATCTGTTGGAGAGTGGAAGGGAAAAGTCAAATTGAAAGAAAATTGAAAAGCCTTTTTAGACGTAATCCGTAGAAAGCACAAATTTACAGTGGTACATAAACAAGTAAAATCTTTAACGGAACAACAAATACACAACGTGTATTAAAGTTCAACATAAAATATCATATGTAAAATATACAATTATTTATTCTAAACAAGTCTATGAATAGTTTGCTCAAGCCACTGTTGGTTGAAATCTGTGTTTACTTCTACTCTTCTATGGTGGGCTTCTATGAAGTCTGCAAAGTCTCACAGAAATGGCCTCCTCAAGTTTTCCAAGTTGATTGTAAGTTACTGATATTTCAACCCGACAAATAATCACTATTTCCGAGCCCGGATAGCTCAGTCGGTAGAGCATCAGACTTTTAATCTGAGGGTCCAGGGTTCAAGTCCCTGTTCGGGCGGTTAGAACTTTTTCTATGAAAAAGCACCGCTAGCACATTATTCAGGCAGAGTTAGCTTGTTAAGAACAAACACGTCATTAACTGCTCTTGACAAAAAACAAACTTTTAAGTCGTATAACGCTAAGAAAACAAGGAAACAATTGCTGCACAAGCCACGGTGAGACGGTATGTTTCGCGGTAACAGTCGAACGTACACAACGAGCAAATGGAGTAAATAGGTAATGGGTAACAAATTATTTTATTTTTACATTTTTATTTGTGACCGAGAAGGCCCAATGAGTGCAACAACATGTTTATAAAACAGCTGTCCGTCAACGCCTGTCATACTTTACTACATACAGTAGGTGGCAGAAACGAGCCGTAATGCGATCAAAGTCTGGCAGAAGAAGATGCTAGGCTAGTTAGTGGTGGAAGATTCTGGAAGACTCCTGTTAGACGAGAGCGGACCTATTTCACAATATTTCACGGTAATTGAGCACTTCGTAAAAATAGAATGACGCGATGTTCTTCTTTTATTGCCATTTATTCGTTAGAAACATTCAACACCGCTCTACATTTTATTTAGCATAAGCAACAATCAGGAGTTAGCGATGTAGTCAAATTGATGTAAAAAAGATCGTCGGTCGAATTAAATCCAGCAGTGATGTTAGTTATGGCATGTCGTTATGAGATGACGTGTGCTAGTTGTTTATAACTAACGTTGTTAATGGAAACTATTTATTAAATCACAGTGTACCGATTATCTGCCTAGATTGACCTGTTTTGGGGCAACTATGGTGAAGGAGACAGGCTTTTACGACATGCTGGGTGTAAAGCCCAATGCCAGCCCTGAAGAGCTGAAGAAGGCTTATCGTAAACTGGCTTTGAAATATCACCCAGATAAAAATCCAACAGAGGGAGAGAGGGTAAGACTCTCATTTCCATCCCAATCTTCTAAACTCTATCTCCATTCCTAACCTGGTCATTGTGTCAGCAACACAAAGGTCATGGGTTTGAACCTCAGGGAACACACACACCCACACAAAATGAATTTAAGTAAGTGACTTTGGATACGAGGGTCTGCCAAATGCATCACGGCTGTATTTAACTCGTCCTATTCTCTCTATTCCCAGTTCAAACAGATCTCGCAGGCGTACGAGGTTTTGTCTGATGCCAAGAAGAGGGAAGTGTACGACCGAGGGGGCGAGAAGGCCATAAAAGAGGGTGGAAACGGAGGGCCGAGTTTCGGCTCGCCCTTGGACATTTTTGACATTTTCTTTGGAGGAGGGGGACGTATGCACAGGGAGCGGAGAGGTATGTCAACGTCTGTTTGCTAGCTACAGGTTGAAAGCTTTGCATTAAGAATAAAACACACACACACACATTGTGAATCTACATGTCTTGATGTTTTACAGGTAAAAATGTGGTGCATCAGTTGACAGTATCTTTGGAGGACCTTTATAACGGAGCCACCAGGAAACTTGCTGTCCAGAAGAATATAATCTGTGACAAATGTGAAGGTATCGAGTCAGATTAAATGATACATCAACATACATAACATAAATGTTTTATTTCTTAAAGGGGTCATATGACACGGCTAAAACGAATATTATTGTTTGTTTTAGATGTAATGTAATGTATATACACGATTTAAGGTTAAAAACGCTGTATTTTCCACATACCGTGCATTGTATCTCCTCTTTGCTCCGCCTCTCTGAAACGCGCAGAATTTTTACAAAACTCATGGCTCTGAAAAGCGAGGTGTGCTATGATTGGCCAGTTAACCGGTGCGTAGTGATTGGTCGAATACTGCAAGCGTGTGACGGAAATGTAACGCCTCTTACCATATTTGGAACATCAGGTTCCTCTTCAATTGTGCTGACAGGTACGCTCACCTTACTTGCGTATACATTTGGGCGGTCTTAGTCAAATCATACCACGAACTAACGTAGATTTGTGGGGGTGTGGTTACACGAGGCGTTTCAGGCAGGTCTGGGTGAGCGTTCGCTTTTAGATAGAATGCATCTTTTGTTTGACACTTTAATTTTAGCAATTTTACGTGTCTAATACATGCATGGGCAACTTATAACACACCAAAGACACAGGAAAACACGTGTTCGTGCCATATGACCCCTTTAACTGTTTTTACCGGGTATGTTTTTCTAGGTCGTGGTGGGCGTAAGGGAGTGATTGAAGTGTGCCCCTCATGTAAGGGGGTGGGCGTACAGGTCAGATTACGTCACTTGGCACCTGGCATGGTACAGCAGATATCAACCGTCTGCGCCGGCTGTCAGGGGCAAGGCCAGCGTCTCGGTCACCGCGATCGCTGTAAAGCGTGCGCCGGTCGCAAGATACTGCGACAGAAGAAGATTCTGGAGGTGCACATTGATAAAGGTAAAAAAAGATTATAAAATCGTTTTTGTTTTGGTAGCCGTTTGATGTAGTTTGCAGACTTTGCACTTGATGTTTCATTGCAGGTATGAAAGATGGACAAAAGATAGTCTTTAATGGGGAGGGAGACCAAGAGCCTGGCCTTGATCCCGGTGACATCATCATTGTCTTAGACCAGAAAGAACATCCAGTGTTCACCAGGTGAGATCCGTTTACATTGATAAATGGAGCTATGTGTTGTTTAATTTTTTGTCTTTAGTGTTATAACGAGTTTTTTCACTTGCCATGCATTAATATAATAATCTTTGTAAAGCAATGAAGACAAATACATTTTTAGAGCAGAAGTGTATGATTTTTCAGATTTTGAAAAACTTTATTGTATCGCAGTTTAAGGGTGTTCACACTTAGTTTGGATCAATTTTTTGGATCTAAAACGTCAGCTTTTATGACAAATATGTGGTGTTAGTTTTGGGTGTTTGGGAAATTTGTATTATTTGTACAATAAAACACATCAGTTTTAAAGGAATAGTTCTGTCATCATTTACTCACCCTGTTGTGATTTTAAACCCGTGTCATTTTCTTTCTTCTGAAAAACACAGAAGAAGATATTTTGAAAAACCGTTGGTCCTTCTATTGTATGGAGACAAAACCAAGGTCAATGGGGACCGACGCTTTTCTATTACAGACATTTTTCAAAATATCTTCTTTTGTGTTCTGCAAAAGAAAGAAAGCCATGCAGGTTTGAAATGACAAGAGGGCGTGTGAATAATGACAGGATTTTCATTTTAAAGGTGAACTACCCCCTTTAAGTATTTTGAGGGACATCATTGTACCATCCTCAGCGTCCTGGTGAGGGCAGCACATTCTCATTTATTTCCCTGTTCCCTTCAATACTTCAAAACCATGTACACAAGGTATTTGAAAAAACGGAATTGGTGTGTATTAAGAAATGTAATGTGTAACATTCCTTCAACACAGACAAGGAAAAGACCTAATCGTGAGCATGGAGCTACAGTTGGTCGAGTCATTATGCGGTTTTCAAAAACCACTCAAGACACTGGACAACAGGATTTTACTCATCACGTCTCATCCAGGTAAACTCTCCTACATACTGGTGTGAAAGCAGGTTTCTGTAACGTTATTGAAGGATGGTGAATCATGGGAAAGTGTTATCAGAGTGTCTTGATCCACAATAGCATGTCACACCAGCAGATGGCACACATTATGATGTGTTGCCTTCTTCAGAAGCCTGCTGGGATCCTGATAAGCATTCATAGTGGCACGTTGATACTTTACAGCGGCGTATATTCAGGAATTCAGCCCAAGCTGTATGTGGTTGTTTTTAAACCAGTAGCAGAATTATTCTAGTTTAGTCGTTTAGTGTTATTAATATTTTAAATTAGCTTTAATTTTTAGATTTTATGGTAATGTAGTTACATTTGTTGCAATTGTGTTACATGCTTTTGTTATTTTTTTGTTTAAGATTATTTTTTATTTTAGTTTTTGTTTATTATTATAATTTTAGTCCCCCAAACTCATTTCAGTTTACTTCTGAAGCGACATTTAAATTTTTCCTTTATTGTAATTTTTTTCAGTAATTTTAAGGACAATATTTTATTTTATTTACAATAGAAAGAATCAAAGTTTTAATTTTGGTAAACTAAAATAACTTTGAAGCTTGTAGTTTGTTAGCTTTTGTTTAGCACCTTTTAAATGAAAGCTCTTGAAAACAGCACACAAGAGTTTGCGTACAACGCAGTAAAAAAAATTCGCTCTTTTCGGCGTGTTAATAGGGGATCTGATCAAACCCGGAGACAAGAAATGTGTTCTGAACGAGGGGATGCCTACCTACCGCCGTCCATTTGAGAAAGGCCGACTCATCATTCTGTTTAATGTAAGTATTTATTCTTGTTTAAAGTAATTTATTTTCTTCAATTACAAAGTCGTACTAGGTATCGTATTTTTAATCAAATCGTCAAACACTTCAAGGCTTCCACGATGTGGCTTGGTGTCTAATTATTCCAATTCTAATCTCACATTCTCACTCATATTGGTTTATAATAATAAAGCGTACGCTGACTGTCTTCTCTAGGTTGTCTTCCCTGGAGAGAACTTCCTCCCGCTGAACAAACTGAAGGAGTTAGAGAGGTACCTGCCTGGAAAAGATGAGAACGCTGAGCCCGACAGCATGGATGACGACCTCTATATCTATGCTGACCTTGAAGACTGTGACCTAACCCACGAACGCCGCCATTACCACTTGATAGAGGATGAAGACTTTCAGCCCACTGGAGGCGTACAGTGTCAAACCTCATAAAGATCACTTTTCTTAACTCTCACATACAACAGATGCCACCTCTTCGGCAACGAGATGATAAACTGGACCAAAAGGAATCAATATGTCATTGCCTCTCAACTACTTCTGTGCCTAGAATAAGTGGTAATAGTGCCAAGCTTTTAGCTACGTTTACATGGGCACTTTTTTTATTCTGAGTGAAATCTTTTCCAAATGCGCTGCGTGAACGCTACATACAAGGAAGGACATTATAGGCAACTGTTTACCTATGCCATTTATTGTTTTCGGTTTTTATCACAAGTGCTACACCTTCCCTTTTATCCGGATCAGATTGAAAATGAACCGCTAGCGTCCATGTAAACGCAGCTACTGTTTGGAAAATCATCTCATCCAAATCTTGAGCAAAAACTTAAAGGAAAACACCACCGGTTTTTACATATGTCACTATGTTCTTCCCTCAACTTAGACGAGTTGATACATATCTGTCCCGTCGTTTAATCGCTCTAGCGCGCGGCGCCACTATGTTAGCGTTTAATTTAGCACCATTCATTCAGAATCAGAATCAGAATCAGAAGAGCTTTATTGCCAAGTGTGCTTGCACACACAAGGAATTTTCTTTGGTGTTGGAAGCTTCTAGTACAGACATTCAACACAATGACAATACAATATAATACGATTTACAGTCTAAAACATTCTAAATTGCGCATATATAAAATAAAGACTATTTTACAGAAAATGGGGGATAATAACATATAAGAGACATTGTACAGGGTAGTATATAGTAGAATAAACATATTAACAGATTGTATGTACACTTGTGCAAATGGATAATTTAGTAAGTAGAGGTAGTGTTATATACATGTATACATAAGATGTAGATATAATAAGGCACTATAGTGCACACTATAGGAGTAGTGGAAGTGGAATATTGCTCTTAAGGAGCAGTTATCTGTTTAGGAGGGAGATTGCCTGGGGGAAGAAGCTGCTTCTGTGTCTGGAAGTCCTGGTGTTTGGTGCTCTAAAGCGCCGGCCAGAGGGCAGCAGATCAAAGAGTTTGTGTGCTGGGTGTGTGGAGTCAATGATGATTTTTCTTGCCCTGTTTTTCACTCTGGAATCGTACAGGTCCTGAAGTGTGGGCAGAGGAGCACCAATAATTTTCTCAGCACTACGAACTGTCCGTTGTAGTCTTCGTAGGTCTGATTTGGTGGCCGAGCCATACCAAACAGTAATTGAAGTGCACAGAACAGATTCGATGACCACTGAGTAGAACTGGGTCAGTAGCTCCTGTGGTAGGTTGAACTTCCTCAATTGACGGAGGAAGTATAACCTCTGCTGGGCCTTCTTTACAATGGAGTCTATGTGGGACTCCCACTTCAGGTCCTGAGAGATGGTGGAGCCCAGGAACCTGAATGACTCCACAGTATCCACAGTGCTGTCCAGGATGGTGAGGGGAGGAAGTGATGGAGGGTTCCTTCTGAAATCCACTATCATCTCCACTGTCTTGAATGCATTCAGCTCTAGGTTGTTTTGACTACACCAGGCAGCCAGCTGAGCAACCTCCTTTCTGTAGGCAGATTCCTAAGCTAAACTAAACGCTAACATAGTGGCGGGGCGCTCGAGCGATTAAATGCACGCACTGTGACGGGACAGATATGTATCAACTCGTCTAAGTTGAGAAAAGAACATAGTGACATGTAAAAACGGTGGTGTTTTCCTTTAAAACAAACGAAGGAGATCTGTAAACGGACATTAAATGGATAGTTGACCCAAAAATGAATATTTCATTATTTACTCTCACATTGTTTCAAACTTGTATGAGGTTTTTCTCTGTAGAGCACAGAAAATATTTTGGTAACATTTTACAATAAGAGTTCATGCATTAGCTAACATACACTAACAATGAACAATACTTTTACGTTTTTGAACTACAGCATTTATTCATATTAAAAAATGGTGGGAACAGAAGAGCGATGGTCCACATTCACTTGCATTGGTTTTGTGTCCATACAAAAAAGTCAATTCGCACCCACGGTGTTTGGTTACCAACATTTTTCAAAATATCCTCTTTTGTGTATTGCAGAAGAAAATTACCAGGTTTAAAATGACAACAGGCTGAGTAAATGTTGACAGAATGTTCATTTTGAAGGTAAACAACATTAACAATGATTAATAAATGCTGAAAACGATATTTCTCATTGATGTTAACTTCTGCATGAACTGATGTTAGCAAATACAACCCGGTTGCCAATGAAAGTTGTAAGAGTGGTGCCATCGTGTTCATGGAAATGCATGTAGCAAATAAAATGAAGAAATTGAGATGTTAGAAGGTTGAGCCATAATGCCATAAAATTATGTCCTCAGACGATCGAATTCTCATCATTGGTTTGACAATAACACTTCAGTCCTTGTTGTATTTTTCCAATTAATTGTGTGGTACATGATATGTATTGGTCTTGTTGTTTTGCAAATTGTCGACAGTTGCTAAATGTTTTGAACTGATGAAAGGTAAAGGAAGCTTCTATCAGCGCTGCTTAAGTAAAAGAAAAATCGCTTCAATCATAAAAGATGGCATTCAGTCTTCTGTTTAAAAAGCCTTATTTGTAGAAAGTGCTATTGGTGATTATTTGAACCACTTCAGTTAACCAACATGTATTTTATTTCAGCCTACTACTTGGCCAAATGTAAACATTTCACGTTAGAATTACTATGAATTATAATCATGACTGAGACGGAATTGCCAAGGATTATAAAAGCTTTCTCATGTTGTCTATAACAATTATTAGCCCATTTTAAGCCCTGCCCTCCATCCCAGCTCAATTTCTAAACGAAACTGTCTTTTCTTAATTCAAGCCACGCCCTCTGTTTTTTTCTGTTTTACTTTGAAATGTTACACTATTGTCACAATTTCCAGTTCATGGGGACTTTAAAACGTCTACGGCTTTTTCATCTCTACTGGTATGCATTTCAAGGACCTCTTTGGAGATTGCAAATGGACTTTTATGATATTGTTTAGTTTTCTTTTGTCAGCAGAAAAGCTTTTTATCATCTGTGTTGAAGCACAGTTATATAACTTTGACATTTGTAGTTCTATTTATAAAATAAATGTAACAATGCTATCGAGTCATTTTTCTATTTTGTGGCTGGGCGATTGGATGTGGGACTAACATACTGAGCAGTGAAAGTTCACCACAAAATAAAAATCTGTCATTTCAAACCTGTCTTGACTTTCTTCTGCAGAACACAAAAGAAGATATGTTGTCGATAACCAAACATTTGACCCCACTGACTTCCATTGTATGGACACAAAAACCACTTAGACATTTCTCAAAATATCTTCTTTTGTGATTCACAGAAGAGTCACAAAGGATTTTTATTTAGTTTTTATATTTGGGTGAACTATATCTTTAATTCTACATCAGGATAACAACTTTAACGTGTGTCTGATCAGAGTCACGACTTCAAGACGTACAACTTTGCTGAAGATTTATTTCAGAAATCAAGCAATCGACACCTAACCACACAAAGATTGTTGTGGATTATTCATGCTTGAAATTTAATTAAACAGCAGCAATATCAGCACATCATTTATCAATACTGTAGGTCATTGAGATTTACACTAAAGCAATCTGATACCCATATTAAAAGAACCCTTGATAAAAATAACCTGTACTTTTTTAGAATATATAAACCACACGGATTACTTCCATACAGTATATTGCAATAACTGCATATGTATCACTTGCATGCAGTACAAGTAGTACAAGACGTACTCGGCCAAGTGTTAAAACACACCAAACCAAAAACAATGTTGTTCCACGTGAATTCTATACATATCAGAATTCTAAATGTACACAAGTACAAATATGAGTCTCAATACAATGTGTATGTGTCCATGTCGTGCAAGGTCACATTCTGAGCAAGTACACACTGAATATTTGCCTTTGGTTAAAATCTCAAAGAAATCACAAACCGTCACGTACTGTATATGAAGATGTACATCTCCAAGAATGGTCGACAAAGAAAACGGTTGTTAGCTTTAAAAGGGCTAAATCTTGCATGCAGGTATCATCACAGACAATACTACAAAGCCCTTAATGATAATAACAGATCAGTAAATTCATGCAGTTTCAAATGATGCCCACTTCCAAAACTAACATCTGAATCCGATGATCTTTTGCTACAGGGGGCAAAGTTTCAATTAAATTGTGAATGTGTCGTTTCTTTTTCCTAAAACACAGGTCAAGGCTTTAAAGCTTTAAAGAGAAGACCAATCTCACGGCAGAGACATACTGTATGCCGGGGGGTCCACACATCCAGAATTTAGAAACACAAGACACCTGTTCAGAGTTCATAGTACGAAGGAAGAAAATCAGGGCTTCCAGAGTTTGAGCAGACCGTCGTCACTGTATGTGGCGATAAGATTTTGATGAGGGTGATGGGTAATGCCGATCACATCTTTTTCATGGATCTATGTGGGATGAACACAAATGTACTTATTATTCAAAGAATTTATTAAATGTAACTGTGGGCATTTTAAACTGTTATTTAACGTAAACAATTTTATTTACTTAAATAAGTCTACATATGAAGAGTTCATTTGCAAAAACTCTGTTCAAAAACATGTTATTGTGCATTCCAATTAATATCAGTCAAACTGCAGTTGTTTTGATTAAGTAATAGTAACAAAAAATACAGCTAACACAATAATAACATGATAACGTAATAAAAAGCAGTATTTTTGAACATTTTTAAAAACTGAGTAGTCCGTTTTTGCAAATAAACTCTTCATATACATATTATATTGTTTAGGGGAATATATCCCTAATATAATGTGTATACAGTATATACAGACTTATTTATATATTGCATATACCCCTAAACATACTTTATATCTTAAAATATGAAAATCCATAAAATATTTTTTTAAATTAAAATTACATTAAATAAATTGAAAAAAATATTTAAAAAATATAAATAATTATTAAATAAAACAAAAAGTGTGAAAACTGAAAACAAAGTGAAGACAACTCAAAGCAACTAAACTTAAAATCAAGCTAACCCTTAAAATAATGTTTTTGTGTTTTTCAGAAATATACTTCTCATGAAAAAAAAACTTTTGAATGTGTACTCCAAAATCTGGTTGTGTTCTCAAGTACACCTAAATTATACTTAAAAGTAGATTTTTACAAACTAGAAAATAGGCCAATTTAGTCCCAAGTAGTAATAAAACAGTACACTTATAAGTATACGAGTAGACAAGTATAAGCTAGCAACTACTACATAAAGTATACTTAAAATATAACTGAACTTTGCTTAAGTAAGAGAACCATCACTGTGTCAGTTCTAGTCAACCTATAATTTTGATAATGCACAAAGTAAAAATATTTCACAATTGTGAGTATTTTAAAAAACGTTATCCTAACCGAGGAAATGGAGCCTGCAATATTGTGGATGTATCAAACATTGCCTAACTAAAGAACAGACTTTCAAGGTTGTATATCTCACGTCGATGCAGCACGTGCTGTGCGGGCGGACCGTACCGTGAGGGTTCTCTCCAGTTTGCCAGTGATGGTGCTGAAGCAGTACAGCACATAGTCCTCTCCCACGCAATAGATCCACTCGCCACGCGGAGACAACGTGCAGCAGACAAACTCTGCCCCCTCTCTCACCCCCAAACAGAAACTCCTCATCACCTGCGAGAGAAGGGGAGCGGGTGGCGAGAGCACGCGCGGAAGAGGTTAAAGACACGCTCCGGAGAGAGCCAAAAACACATGACTGAGTCATCAGGCGAGTACAGAATCGAGTGGGTGAGGCAGACGTAATACATCATCACACAGCTTTAATATGCTTAAAGTGCTTGGATTATATGTGTTAAGCAAACCTCGCGAGGATTTCACAAAGCCAATAATAGTACGGTGGTAATTATTATTAATATGTCTCACTATCAATAGCAAGCAAATCACGATTCACGGATGACGGAAATTACAACCCATTGGGTTTTTAAAATAGAATGAACCCTCAATTGGGGTTAATAATCATTGTATTTAATGTATTACATTTCTATTAGTCACGTTTTGTTTTTACCTGGCCATGAATGTTCGTAACAACCACCGTGTTGGTTCTATTGCACACCACAAAGTGATCCGGAGTTTTCGGGACGAGAGCGACATTGTTAACCGTGATGTCCGTACCCTCGGGAATGGCGGGGGTTTTCATCGTATGGGTGCAATCCATTGTCTTCATGCTCCAGATCTGATAAAAAAGCAAGTAGAGATGATCCACAGGTATAAAACGCACAACGTGTGGAAGGCCACAGGAAAAAAGCGCTTACCTTCACCGTCCCGTCTGCTGATGCACTAATGACATGCTGACCGCCGTGTGAGAAGATAACATCGTTTACGTGAGCCTTGTGGCCTATGAACTCCTTCAGCATTTTTCCTGATTTCAAGCCATGTAGTCTGATCAAAGAAATTCAGAAAGAGAAATGAGTTCAATGAGAATCGTATTTACTCGTCCTCTTGCTGTCCTGAACCGACTTTATGAGGGAATGACAACTGACATCTAAATGCTAAACAGCCCAAACAAAACAAAACCAACCTCGATTTCATGAAGGAATGACAACTGACTCCTAAAATCTAGACAAAACAGACAAAACAAAGGAAAATAAACATGATTTAATAAATGAATGACTAATGTTAACTAAACGCTAAGTTAAAACTAAACAAGAAAGATTTTATGAGAGAATGAAAACTGAACTGAAATAAAAAGTAGACAACGAAACCAAACCAAACATGATTTAATAATGACAACTAATAACTGAAAACCAGACAAAACGAAACAAACATGATTTCATGACTGAATGAAAACTAACCACTAAAGGCTAGACAAAACAAAACAAAAGGAACTGCAATGGGTAACTGAAGCAAAACCAAACCAAACATGATTTCATGAGGGAATTGTGACACTGTGTCTACACACCGGACGCGACACGACAAAAGACATTAGAAACGCATTAGAACCCATTATAATTTAAGATTTTGTCCACACTGGATGTGGTCCGGTGCAGACACGGTGTGACGGATAACTAAAAGCTAAGCAAAACAAAGCAAAACATTCTCTTGAGGGAATTGCGATGAATAACTAAAAGCTAAACAAAAACAAAATCAAAACACGATTTCATCAGGGAATTGCGACGGCTAAACAAAACAAAGCAAAACATTCTCTTGAGGGAAAGGTGATAGATAACTAAAGCTAAACAAAAACAAAACAAAACACGATTTCATGAGGGAAAGGTGATAGATAACTAAAAACAAAACCAAACAAAACAAAACATGATGTCATGAGGGAATTGTGATGAATAACTAAAAGCTAAACAAAAACAAAACAAAACATGATTTCATAAGGGAATAGTGACAGAAAACTAAAAGCTGAACAAAACGTAATGAAACGAAACAAAACATGATTTCATGAGGGAAAGGTGATAGATAACTAAAAACAAAACCAAACCAAACACGATTTCATCAGGGAATTGCGACGGCTAAACAAAACCAAACCAAACATGATTTCCTGAGGGAATTGTGACGGATAAATAAAAGCTAAACAAAAACAAACAAAACAAAACATGATTTCATGAGGGAATTACAATGAATAACTAAAAGCTAAACAAAAACAAAACAAGGGAACAACGAAGAATAACTAAAAGCTAAAAAAAATAAAAAATAAAACATGATTTCATGAAGTAACTGTGAGGGATAACTAAAAGCTAAACAAAACAAAGCCAGACATGATTTCTTGAACGAATGACAACTTACAACTAAAGTCTAGACAAAACAAATCAAACCCAAACATCACAACTGAAAACAAAACAGACAAAATAAAGCCATACATGATTTCATTAGACAATGACGACCTCTAACTAAAAGCTAGACAAAAACAAACCCAAACATGATTTTATGAAGAAATGATAATTGACAACTAACATGTAAAAAAAAATATGACTTTGGGAATCCATCATCATAATAAACCAATTTCTATGTATATATCATCAAGATCAAAATAGAAGCAGATAGCAAAACAAACAAGCAACACAACCTTTGCCTGTAACTAGCAGCGTGATTCTAACATCTTATACTTTGTTACCCATGGTGCACATGAAACTCCACCCACACGCACTGACTACGCACATGAGCCTAGCAGTGACTAGCCGCAGAACTACTGCAGTCAGGACTGAGAGAGAGAGAGAGAGAGAGAGAGAGAGAGGGTCTGGGCATGTAATGGAATATTCTTAATGCTGCTTAATTTAAGCTATTTTCTCTTTTTTTACAAAATACTAGTCTTTGCTATGCCATCTTTTCCAAAAATACACAGTATAAAGCACATTCAAAAAACAACAACATCATCCTTAAAGCCACGCACGTGTCTGCCTCACACACTACAGCCAGCATGAATCCATTCTATTGCAAAAGGGGAGGGGCTAATGTTTATCAGTAAGGGGCCAATAGCAGAGCAGCTTGCCGTTTCAGCCCCTTCCCTTCTCTTTTCAACTACGGGGCTGGAATGACAAGACGTCTGCCCCAGTCATCCTCTCTCTTTCCTGCCTGCATGGATAGCTGAGCACAAAACAGGAGCGTTATCGTTCTCTCTCTCTCATGCACGTGGCCAATCATGCTTCTTTCCGCCCACACGAGAGCCTAAAATTGACATCCAGCCGTAGAAGAGCTGCAGTCAGGCCTGACAGAGAGAGAAAGAGAGAGAGAGTCTGGGCACGCGATGGAATATTTCTAATGATGCTTTGCACCCTGAGCACGATTTAAAATCTCCTCCTCCAATGTTGCTGTCGACAGTAAAGTCACGGCAAAACGGTTCACCGAGACGCTTGCGCATGATCTTATCATGATCCTAGAGCAGTGGTTCTCAAACTGGGGGAAATGGCCCCCTGGGGGACCCAAGATGGATCCAGGGGGGCCACAGATTTTGTGGCATTTTATGAAATAAAGACATGTATAATAGATTTTATGCTATCAAATATCAGAACGATAAGACCACCAACCAAAAGAATTGATGTTCCAGCATTGTGTAACTGAATGTGTTTTTGCTTTAATCAAAATTCTAAGTTTAACATTATAAGTCTTTATTTGGGGGGGTCGCAAAACAATGCCCTCTTCACAAAGGGGGCCTTACAACGAGAACATTTTGAGAACCACTGTCCTAGAAGGCCTGCCCCGTGACCGAGAGATGATTTATAGCCGTTGGCACACAAAAGAAGATATTTTGAGAAATGTCTCAGTGGTTTTGTGTCCATACAATGGAAGTCAATGGGGGTCAATGTTGTTTGTTTACCAACGTTCTTTTGTGGTCTGAAGAAAAAAGAAAGTCACAAAGGTTTGAAATGACATGAGGGTGAGTGAATGATAAAGGATTTATATTTCTGGGTAAACTATCCCTTTAACGCACCTACAAAATAAAACTTTGATGCGAACAAAATGCTCAAGCTGCACAAGCCATGATAAAATTCAATATGAAAAGCAAGTGAATAGATATAAATGGTCTTTAAAAGCAGTGGAACGTTGTCAGATTTGCAAACTAAATGAGGCTTAAGGATATTTGACAAATGTCATAATATGTTGAACCTGATGATCTGGTCAAAGGAGGCACTGAGCAGTTGACTGCTGTCTTTGTTAAAGCAGACGCAGGTGACTGCCTTCCCGTGAGCTCGCTCGAACTTTCGCAGACACTGGCCGTTCAAAATCCTCCAAACCTGGAATAACAAAGCGCTCACATCAGACATGAGACAGACTCTTTTTATCTGTGGTGATTGTGTGAAGGCCTAGTTGCTAATACTATAGAATGTGCGTCCGATGAAACCGGCTATAATATTTTCCTAATCAGAAGATCACATGCTGCTTGAAGCACTTAAACTTCATGTTAGTGAAGAACTGTAGTCAACTGTGGGATTAAAAGCTATATATTTAAGAGATTCCAGGGCTTTAATTAAGTTCAAACCCCTTGAGAATAAGGCCTCTTAGTGTTTTTGAAATGCTGCAAACTACACTGTTAAAAAGAGACGATTTTTAGTGAATAATTACAATAATAAACAAACAGATACTGGAAATGATGTAATAATGTAATGATATGTAATAATATTTTATAACACGGCTTGTTGGAATGCTTGATTCTGATTGGCCTGTCGCGACATTGGCAGGTTCGTTATTCCCAGATAACAACCTCCCAAAACTAATAACACACGATAACCCGGATGCAGCAAATCATGTTGATAGGTTTTTTTGACAAATTAAATATATATTTTAATAAAATTATATTTACAAATGATTAAACCAAATTGCCTATTCGTGACATCTGAATGTCGTTTCTTACCTTAAAACCTTGTGGAAGGTCTGCATTCGGTAAAAATGAGCTAATCAAATGTGGTAAGTAGCCGTGTATAGCGGGATAATGTACAAGCAGCCGTCTGTTATCGCGAAATAAGCCCCTTCAGTGTAATACAAGATCATGTGATACTGATCACACTGTCGAGGCTTATTTCTGCGATAACAACCGGCTGCCTGTACATTATCCCTTACATAATAACTGTAGTAGCATTAATAACGTTATTTTTGTCTATAACGTTATATACAGAAAATAACACTGTTTATTCTGAACTTGTGTGCTGCAGTTTCCCTTTATAAAATTATGAATTAGATTTTAATTGGTTGTCTAATAGAGATACACAGATATATCGGCCAATAATCGGTATCGGTCGATAAAAGCAATTTTTCACACTATCGACCGATAGTTTAAAAACAGCCAATGATCAGGGCTATGTCAATCAAAAGAGGATAGGAAAATGCAATGAATTTGTGCTCTGTATATAGAAAATGTTAAGAAACGTTACCAGTTTGATGTTCAATATTAATAGTCATTATATGCGTTAAGAAATATGAACTTAATCTTCAGAATCAGTATCAGCAGATATCACACTGAATAATCGTCTATCGGAAGTGAAATTTCGTATCTGTACCGTTCGTTTGCATCATTATATTTATAGGACTTTGCTATTCTCTTTAATTGAGAACTGAAGCTTTGTACCAACTCATAAGCACTTCCGTAAAGATTTATTTGCTATGGATTGCGGAGGATACCTGTATCTTTCCATCCTGCGCTCCAGAGGCGACCATGTCTGATTCGTGACTAACTGCCAGACACAGAACGGCCTCATCCATCATCATGAAATTGTCTTGGGCTTGGTATTTCAGATCCTACTCGCACACAGACACAAAGGCAAACCATCACATTCAACACACTATGGGTTAGATTTACGTATCATGAAAATCATTTTAAAAGGATTAAAATGATAAAAGAGTCTTCTTGGCTCATATAGAAGAAGGAACTGTGGGTACACTTTCTCAGAATTCTCAGTATGTCTCGTACTGTCCATGTTTGAGAACAGGGCAAGATGTATTTTTGCCTGCGACATAGTCAACCAGGGGTGCGTTTCCCAAAAGCATGGTTAGCCAACTATGATCGCAAGTTCCGTCGTTTCAGCATAGTTCAACGATTCAAGTGTTTCCCGAAACCCTTGTTCCAACGATCAATCGCAAGCAGCATCGCAAAGTTGCGTGGTTGGAACAACAGGTCTAGAGCTGTGGTTAGAAGCATCGTTTCTTATTATTATGACATATAGACGTACATACATCATGCTTTTGAGCAAGGTAAACAAGCAACATGCAGTGCAGTCTATATCCATCATTCTAAATATACAAATTCAACTTTACATCTTTTAGTGTGTCAAGCAAATAGAAGTGTTATTTTTTTTGAAGTGCACATGCGCCTGGACTTACGTGCTCTAGGACCGTGGGGAAACTTATGAATTAGTTAAAGATCGTGAAATAAAACAATAGCGAGCAAAAATACGATAACACAAATAGTTTTCAGATGCAGTTTACATTATTTACAGCAATAATATCACATTAAATCGATCTATACGGATTAATTAGAAGACAGTATTACTCCACCAACTATGTGACGTCATCAACTATGGTTCTATTGAACCAACGTGGTTCAAACGACAGATGTGCGACAAAGTTACTATGTTTTTGGGAAACAGTCGTGAATAGCTAGTTAGTTTCTCAAACGATGCATCGTACTATGGTGGGGAACGCACCCCTGGTTGACGTCATAGAGTGTTAGGGTGACCCATATTCAACACCTTCGAGGTTTAGAAACCAAGGCACTCATGGCAGAAATGTTTAATTATATGTGAAAACATTTTTTGCCCTATGATATTTCTTATTTACGCAAATACTGTAGACAATAATGCTGAAAATGGCTTGGTTGTGTTATTATGTAATCATACATATTGTATCCTACACATCTCTTGAGATGGTACTATATTATATGATACTATAAATAAGTTTGGCATCAACAAAATGGCCCTGATCACGGAAACAAAAATCAAGACCACCCCGTATAAGCGACAGAAGAAAGGTACCGCCTCTCACGGCTCCATCTTTCACATCCATACGACACCCAACTAATGCTCTTTTGTCCGGCACCCGTTTCTGTCTGGATGAAGGCCCATTATTTAAGGCTAAATTTCACGGCAAAAAACACCTAGCTGCTGTTCATGCCTGCCAAAAACAACGCCTGCCAACATCTTGTCATTCTTTAAGCATCTTATCCACAAAGAAAGCCGTAAACAGATAAGCGTGCTTGCTATCCGTTGATCACTAAATTCCTCTGATGTGAAACACGTTCTGTTGTGCGAATGCAGAACATGCAAATGAGATGTCAGTTTATTTTGTCATAATTCGTCAATTTTGTGAATTCCATGTTTGTGTTCATTTAAGACTTGTCTTAGACTTTGTGTCGACTGCAAATAAATGCTATTTGTTTTCCCAAAAGAAAGATAAAAATAGGCTCTGTGAGTTTGCATTGACAGTCTTATGCATTTTTATTGATAGATCAACAAAAAATGATAAAAGCCCCCCAAAATTAAAAAATCTTCTAAAAGGTGCCCAAAAAACTTAAATTTATGAGACAAGCGGTTTAAGAAGTTTTACATAAAATATTCAAGGTCCAGTGTATGAAATTTAGCGGCATCTAGTGGTGAGGTTGCGAATTGCAACCAACGGCTCACTTCACCCATCACTTTCGATGCACTACGGTGGCTGACACCGAACTAAGATGTCGTCATTTTTTTTCACTTCTTTGCTTAAGGAGATAACATACAGTATTTACGCTTCTGTAGAAACAACATGGTGAATTCCATGTAAGGGGACCCGTGGTGTATGTAGATAGAAATAGCTCATTCTAAGGTAATTACAACATTACGCTTCATTATATAAGGACTTTATACACCTCTGAAGACATAGTTATGTATATTATATTGCATTTAATTTAAATACATCAAATCAAATAATGTTAGCTGAGCTGATGTTTTAAATATTGCACATTAAGTTATATAGTTCATACAAGTTTGGTTTGACATAGGGATATAAAAGCTATATTTGAGTACATAAAGGTATAGACTAAAATGTATAATAAGAGGACAACATTTTTACTCTATAATTGCTAATGACAATAAATATTAGTTGTGTTTAAAAAAACAGACACACACGCCGTAACTTGAATGCAACCAGATCAGTTTGAAAATACAATCAGATGTAGATGCAGCTTAAACATCTTTGTACTCTTACGGTTACTTTCTTAAGACGTATCGTTTACTCACCTTCCGAATTTTACCCGTGCTGAAGTTCCAGACCTCAATGAAACCATCAACAGATCCAGTGATCAGGTACTGTCCATCAGGGGAAAAGCGTGCACACTCAACATGGGATTTCGGCCCAAACTGTATCACACACGTACACACGTGTAAACAGATATCCAGGTCCCACGATATCTCTACATGCGTGAGGATGCTCAGGGTCACCTAAATAAAGTCAGCTTTGCTTTGAGTCACTACTAGACCCCAAACTTTTATTGACACTATTCCAAATGTCACAGTGTGCAAGGTAGAATAAGACACGGAGACAAGCCTCAGGTCACAAAAGCAATTAAATGCGCATATGCTGAGGTGTTCGTGTAGGACATTATGACGGCTATTGATCCTAATGCAAATAGACGTACTATAGTATCCACTACTTAGGACGGAAATTACACAAGATCACAATGTTGTGTTTACTAAACCTTTATAAGGCGACTCAGCTGTGTCGGGAAGCGTTCTTCCTCCATGTCCTTCAATGCACCTTTGCCACGGAACAGTTGCAATGACATGCCTGGAGGTAAAAGTCCCTGATGCTGCTGCCACTTTAAAGACTAAATGGAAGAGACGGATAAAAGACAGACAGAGACAAATTATTAAGAATATAATATCATTCATGAACTGTATAATTATGCAAATCCCATTCTTACCAGCATTGCTAATGAGCCAAACTGCCTTAGTGCTTTGGTTTCCTGTAATCTGTAAAGAGCCCCTTCACATATACGACCCTATTCAGAGTAAACAAAAAGTAATTTTTAATCACAATCTTACATATAAATACTTGTCAAGTATAAACTGTAGGCAATAAGTTAAACATAAAAAGGTAAAATATTATTCATTTGAGATGATCAGTGGGAACAAACCTGGCCCAGCAGAGCCATGAGACGTGAGGGTGGCACCAAACAGACCTCTCCTGCAAAAGCTTGAGCGATAGCCTGTCTGCGCTTCTCTTTGCTACTGCCTGCCGGATACGCCTGACGTCCAGTGATGAGAGAATAGACTTTATTATGTGAATTGTTTTGCAAACATTTCCGTTACGTTATAAAAATATTGTTTCTCAACGTTTTTTAACATTGCACTAACAAAGTAAGAAAAATATTTTTAGAACATTTAGCAATGATATATAGCTAATGTTGATAAACGTTACTCCAAGAACGTTTTGGATAACATTTAGAGAATGTTCCCTGTTACTTGGTGACTGTTTCACAAACATATTACACGTTTAGCAATGTAATTGTCCACCCAAAAATTCAACTAGCAAGGATTATAATAAATATCTAAAACTAAACTATAACACCGCGTCTACACCGGATGCGGCGCGTTGCGACGTAACAAAAGACAACAGTGTCCACACTGGATGTGACAATCCCATTAGAACAAGCCATGTGTCGCGTCGCACCGGTCGTGTACATTGAAGACATGGTGTTAACCATTTAATAAAAACATTTATGTCCATTTAAATCAAATACAATTTAGGCCTAAATATTATTTACAAATAATTTGGAAATGTTCTTTTAGCAATTATCTATATTGATGTTAAGACACTAAAATTATAAATGTGAAATAAAAGAAAAATATATAGGTTTATTTTAAAAATGATAACAAATCATAAAATGTCAAAACCACATAACAAAATTGCTAAAAAATGTAACTTAAATGATTATGAACATGAATACTATAAGAATTTAATATGAATTTAATAGAACCAAAAATTTTTTTTTAAATAAATAAAAAATAAATAATACAACTCGGCCAATTACGTCAATATTAATTATGGAGAATACAGCGCAAAAAATTTTTTAAGCCCTTCACCTGCTTCCACAATAATCTTTTATAGTGTTTTATTAGATGACATAATTGACATTGTTTGTATGACACTATCACGCTAGACATTTACCTTCTCTGAGTCAAAGTAAGGCTTGGTGAGTAGAGTCTCCGTGTGCGAGTAGCGCTCAGGTTGTGTGTGCTTCAGCATGATCATGGGGTCTGTTTGCTTCAGTAAACACTGGGCTGCCCCTAGTTCTCCCAACTCGATCAATTCTAGTACAATCTACAAACACAGCAACAAAACCTGATGCTCAGTTCATCGCAGCAGGTGCACGGATCAGGGGCATAGCTACATGGTGGCCATGGGTGGCCACGGCTACCCCTGAATGATGGATGGCCACCTATCTGGCCACCTCTGTTGTGCGAAGCAGTTTTAAGATGTGTGTCGGAGTTTACGGAGTGCTGCGCAGATCATTTAGCATATGCACTTAAAGTATAGATAATATGTCATACGTTGATGCATTGACACAAACAGTCTGAGCGCTATAGCTGAACAGCTGCTAACCGCTTTGTGACAGGTCCTGTCTGTGTACCGTGGAAGTTCATCGCGAGCAGAAGGATCAGTTCAGTAAAATCAGTCTTGTTTAACTGGATTTCATTCATTAATTACATTTTTGCAAAAGTTTAAGTTGGGGTAATGTTTATTTTCTATAAAAATGCTAACTTACTGCAAATGATAGCTAGCAAATTATTTAAAATAATGTTAGCACATGAAAGCATTTCAAATAAATTGTTTACTTTACGTTCTTTGTGTATGTTTTTGACCAGCAAACTATGTGTAATGAAGAATTGGTGTAAATTACAGTCGAAGTTAAAGAATTTCTGTCTGTGAGGATTTTTTGGTCACCCTAATAAAATCACTGGGTCTCACCTGGCCACCTCTAAAAAAAAGTTCTGGCTACGCCCCTGGCACGGAAAGATCTCGAGTCAACTACACCGATCTGTTTTACCTGTTCATAGAGATCAATGAGCAGTTTGTCCGGAAGTTTCAGGTACTGGATCGAGAGCAGCACTATGTCCCAGTGCCCGTTGGTGATGTCCGCAATGAAGCTGTCGATGCTGTCCACCGTGTGCAGGGACACGGTCGTCTCCTCTTGAAGCATCGCCAGCGTGCGGTGCAGATTATTCTCCTTCAGATACTGCATGATCAGGCGAATTACGCTGCAAATGAACACTAACGGTGAAATCAGTCTCATTGGAATACTTGGAGAAGAATGTCAAAAGTGTCCCAATTAACTGGAACTTATTAGGCTACATGTCTTTTACGCATATTTGCACCTAGGGCTGTTACGATTATTAAATAATCGTCTCATCGCGATTGTTTGACATCATTGCGATGGTTTCAGATCATACGCAATTATTGCACATCTCTATAGAAAACACAAGGGGGAGCTGCAGTGCCTGCATATTGCACATTTTAGTGTATATATTGTAACTAAAGTATGATAATACTGGTAAAATGTACCAACAAAAAACTTAAAAGCATGTACCATATAAAATCTGTAGTAAATTTTAATATTATTTAAGATAATCTCAGTGTGTAAACCAGCCAACCAAAATTTCATTAACATAGAAGTAACATTTTATTGTAGTCTTTCAAGTGAGAAAAAAAACAGACTAGAAGCTTTTCTATGACTGATAGCATTTAATGGTGGCTTCAATTCAAACTTGTTTTACACGTGTTTGGCGGCTGTATTATTGACCTTAAATATATGATGACCCCATTTTTTAAGAGAAAACAAAACATAGTCTTATATTCAGAACAATATGGTCGTTTCAAAGCCGAATAAAAATGTATGAGAATTAAATGTCAAAGCCCTAAAACAGACAATTAATCGTGATAATCGCAATGATTTATTAGACAATTAATCGTCAGCCAAATTTCATAATCGTGACAGCCCTATTCGCACCGCATGCGCAATGTTTTGTAAAAATGTATTTTCAGGATTTTTGTACTACCATCCTTACGGTAAATCACGAAAAACTGTAGGCCTAGTGAAACTTTTGTGGTAACTGTAGTTTTAAACTATGGTAAACTGGTCATGCAAATGAATCCGCCAAAACGCATACTGCACTTTTACTACAATAAAACCATGTAGTGATCTTCAATGGGAAATTGTGGTAGCGTTAAATTATAGTATCTATAATTAATCAATGGTTAATTTTCGTAGGGGTTTCATAGATGTTAATTTTAAGAGTAGTAGGATTTTAAAGGAAACCCGCATGCTGGAGATGTCAATCATTCACCGTGAACTTTTCATTGAAACGCACCAATTGTAGCAATAACAGCAGATTGCTATGAAGTAAAAAATAACGACAGTAAACTGTAAATTAGACTACTGTACTTCTCGTAAAAACATTATAAATCCACATGCATCGTGTGCAACAGTAAATCATTTCTACTGTTGCGTCTAAAACACAAAAGCGTGTAAAAGAGTTCCGTTATTTCAGCAAGGAATGACTTACTCTGCAGATTCCACTTCAACGTCCATGACTGCGCCGATGTCGATGAAATCACCGTCTGGATGCGATATGCCACATTCACCAGCGTTGCGGTGGGCATCCGAAGACACGTGATCGCCGCCCAATACACGTGCTGCTGTTGTATTCATTGCTCAGACGTGTGAAGGCGCACAGGCACCTCTCGAGGCAAATTGTTGCGGATTTTCGGGAGGGCCGATAAATGGCGGAATTGTTAGAAAATCCCGCAACGGTGACATCGGGTTAAGAGACGGTGAGTGGGTGCCCGGTGCTTCATTATGAACAGCAGCACGAAATGAAGTAAAAATGATTCAGTTGGTGGGTGGAGGGAATATAATGGCCAATACCAGTAATACTCATTGTAACAAGTTATAATACAGTCGACACTAACGAGCACCAGAGACGATCTTATTAAACCGAGATGTGATCTTGTCTTTAGAAAAAAATACAACGTTGTGTTGCCCCCTGCTGGTTGCATTGAGTATTGATTTGGTTCTTTTATAAACTGTAGCATTTTTCATTGGGTTTTATTGGTATGCATGTCCTGTACTCTTTTTGTAAACATGCATGATGAAAACTTAATCGTTCTAATACATTCGAATGTTTAGATTATAAATGTAGTTTATTCGCATTAAGTTCTTGAGTGTCGCAGAACAGCATTTCAGGAACGTGACTGGCTTTGGATAAAGATTTGTACACCCATATAGGATCCTTCCTTGTGCCTTTGCAGTATGGAAACACTTGAGCATCTACCTAAACCCCAGTAACCAATAAAAACGCTACTTTAAATGGTACAACACAAGCCAAAGCTATAGTTTGGTTTAGAAAGCCTAAAAACATTTTAGACCCTACATATTGATTGATAATATAGGATTATTTTACAACTAAAACCATTTTAGGGTTTTAATCTAGATTTTTTTGTCTGTAGCTTTGTGTTCAATCCATAAATCATTCTCAATGGCAATGGTAAATATGGCATGCCGTATTTAAGAACCGCCAGGTTGAAATGAAGCCGTACCTGCTTTCCCACAGAATTCACACATTGTTTAAATCTCTTCCATTTAAAAGCAAACTGCTTACGCGTTAAATGCTACCACCTCGCCCTTTCTGTACCACATTAGATGATTTTTAAACTACAATGCATGAAAATATGAAGACAACACATAGAACGTTCATCAAAAACATTTCTTTTTATTTGTGAGGTACATGTCTCACTTCTGGCTCGACTCGGACTTGGATGCGGAGGCTCTCAGAGAGGAGAGACGGCGTCTCTTAGCAATCTGTTCTTGACGTTTCTCTTTGGCCTCCTGCGAAACAGAAAGAACAACCATAAACTCTGCGAATTACACAATTACGTCTACTGACATCCATCCACACAACCACAGGGATCTCTTTTCAAATTCACAGCTTTGGACTCGCTGCCATCCTGCTAGGCCAAACTCCACTAAACAACACCATGTTAATCAGATTTTCCACAAAAGGGAAAACATAGCAGTATACCTTCATCCTCTTGGCCAGCAGCTTGGCGTATTCTGCGGCCTCCTCCTTGTTCTTCAGTGTACGCTGCTTCTTCATAGCAATGCGTCTGCGCTTGTGCTGCAGCACACGTGGTGTAACCAGACGCTGAATCTTAGGGGCCTTGGTTCTGGGCTTCTTGCCTATCAGAGGAAGGCATCAAGTTCCCATTAGGAACCCTTGCATTTCAAAACTTGGCTACAACCGTATGCTAGGGGTCTTGCAACCATGTAACTATTGCATTTGTAACAGACAAAAGCTTGACCAAAACAAAGTTACACTTAAACTCAGAGATAGTTACCATTTACTAATGTATTGCAAAAAGTTTGACAGAGCAATGCAGTACAACCAGCCACCAGGAATACGATCTGATTGTTATCCGTTAGCTGCTCCACTGTTGCTTTGGCACCACACTGTCCCCCCTTTAAAGCTACGGACCAGCAAAAAAGGGTCTGCTGGAGTGCCGCATAAAGTGACTTGCTTGCGTAACAAGGCTTTGCGATTTAATAAAAGCCTTTTGGTAACCATAAAAGCACCCGCGACAGCAAATCGTGCAATTCGTTGAAAAAAGCAGACAAACCTTCTTTAGTGAGGGGTCTTCTGACCACATACTGTCTGACATCATCCTCCTTGGACAGGTTGAAAAGCTTGCGGATCTTGCTAGCCCTCTTGGGTCCCAGTCGGCGAGGGACAGTGGTATCAGTCAGTCCAGGAATGTCCTTCTCACCTGAAGGAAACAAAGATGAGAGATTTCATTTGTCTGTCATACGGTAGGAAAACAGCCGAAACGTATAATAAGGAAAGGTAAACTACGAAAATTCAGTTTGACAGAGCAATGCAGTACAACCAGCAACTGTAATCGTGACCAGGTTGTTATCCGATCGCAGCTCCACTGTTGCTATAGCACGACACTGTCCCCCCTTTGGGGCTACTAACCAGCCGGAAAGGGTCTGCTGTTGTGCCTACATCAAACCAGGATGCCATTGCAAATAAAAGGCAATTTACGCTCACCCTTCCTGATGATCACCAAGTTAAGAACGCTGAGGTTGGCGTCCACGATGCAGCCACGGACAGACTTGCGTTTGCGCTCGCCGGTACGGCGAGGGCGGTAGCAGGAGTGTCCCTTGCTGAGGAGGAGACGCACACGGCCGTGGGTCAGCACACCCTGTTTCATGGGGAAGCCCTGTTTGTCATTACCTCCACTGATGCGGACATAATAGCCCTATAAAAGAGAACAACGAGATCTTACTTATATTGTCAGTTTCGTGACGCGTTTCCCATCGTGAATCCAGCACCGACTCCAAGGTAAACAATACAGTAGGTTTCAATGAGAAATATTTGAAGTCACAAAACAATTAAATTCAACTATGAAGTTGTGCAGCCAAGTTAGTGAGAGAAAACTTTGTCAATATTTGTAGACCATAATGGTGTCATATTAATATGATGGGGGTTATGTAGTTCATGGCTACACGGAGCCTGGGCCCACTTGAGAAACACTGATGTCTAAGTAAATTTAGACTTCGCATTAAACTGGTCCTTAAAAGTGGATTCTTAACAACACATCATTCAGCATGACTTGACGTTACCTTCCACTCATCACCCAGAGAGTCTGCAGACACCTCTGTGGCCATTCGCTTCTCATAGAAGATCCTCAGCTTTCGCTCATCGTCAACTTCTATTAGCTTTTGGCAGCCAGTGGCCGGGAACGAGATATTGAGCTAGTAGAAAAGAAAGGGAAAAAAAACATTTACTGCTGATAAAGACAATATCACTTTTACTTGAAATATTGTAGCACGTTTCTATTAGCTTAGCAACCGCTAATGCTAGAACACGGACGGTAACTTGACACTCCTTACCGAAGTCCTTTAACGAGTCCTTACATTGTAAATACATTTTACAATATCAGTGACAAACGTGGCTACATCCCTCTACTCGCGACAGTTATAACCTCATGTAATGCGTTCACGAAACGTCTAGTGTATACCGGGCGCTGCCATATTGCGGCACTTACACGGCAGCAGTCGCTAGTCAAGAAAATCAACGTCCATCCACCATATATAACGGCCTTCACTCTCCTTACACGAAAACATCGTGTTGTCAAGAGAGCATAAAACGCAACTCTTAAGATATTTCGAGCACATTGTCAGGATTAAAGCTAAGAAAATAACTATTTCTGCCTGCCTACCTTCATTATGGAGGACTTTCTCGCTTGGAGTCCACCACCGAAAAGAGGCCGGATATCCGACTCGAACTCTCACATAGGCGTCAAAGGTATCGCGAGATTACGTGTTGATCATGGCCGCTGGCCTGGGATTCATGGATATTTGCGGCCGCAAAATATAAATTCATTCTGAAATGTTGGTACATTTAAATAATTTAGACATTAAACATTATAAATGTAGGGAAGTTTGATCGTTTTATAAATTGCCAATATTTGAATACAAACGCGTCTATGTCAAATGGTTATGCTACCTTTCACCCAGGGGCGCAGAACTTATTTTAGAGGTGGCCAGGTGAGACCCAGTGATTTTATTAGGGTGACCAAAAAATCCTCACAGACAGAAATAATTTAACTTCAACTGTAATTTACACCAATTCTTCATTACACATAGTTTACTGGTGAAAAACATACACAAAGAACGTAAAGTAAACAATTTATTTGAAATGCTTTCATGTGCTAACATTATTTTAAATAATTTGCTAGCTATCATTTGAAGTAAATTAGCATTTTTATAGAAAATAAACATTGCAGTACCCCAACTTAAACTTTCGCGAAAATGTAATTAATGAATGAAACCCAGTTAAACAAGACTGATTTTACTGAGCTGATCCTTCTGCTCGCGATGAACTTCCATGGTACACAGACAGGACCTGTCACGAAGCGGTTAGCAGCTGTTCAGCTATAGCGCTTAGACTGTTTGAGTCAGCGTATGACATCATATTAAAGCGAGAGTACTGTTCTCGCGATACTTTCAGTGCATACGCTAAATGATCTGCACAGCACTCCGTAAACTCTGACACACATCTCAAAACTGCTTCGCACAACAGAGGTGGCCAGATAGGTGGCCATCCATCATTCAGGGGTAGCCGTGGCCACCCATGGCCACCATGTAGCTACGCCCCTGCTTTCACCTCACCTCACCTCACCTCAAATCTAATTTTATTTTTATTATAGGTTTATCCTGATTGAACGTTAACGTTACACCAAACCGAAAAAAGAAAGCGCAGCAATATCTTATATGTCTTTCACGTTTTATTCGTTTTTATCAACGTATTTATTAGGTAGTTATGCTGTTTTACTGGATAATACTATAATTATCTGATTACATTTTCATAGTTTTTAATTTGTGGACCTATCTGTGTGCATATGTAGATTAAACTCCTATCAAAAATAATTTCAGATATTATTTTATAAATCAGATGACATCTGGAATGATGTGCCCCTTATTTATAGCTAACAGAAGACATTTTTATAAACTGACTAATGATTTTGACAATGAAAGTTCACTTCTGCAAGAGTCTCCGACGATTCATACTTATTTCCACCACTTTCCTATATGTTTTTCTTCCAAAATGTTTCACGTAATATTGTTTTTATATCCAGGATATCATTATGCAAATATTAAGACATCACGATAGGCTATTTTCAATCTACTGTGGCAATATAGACATAGTATTGTGGTATTATAGGATAATAGGATGCAGGTTCATGCAATCCAAACAATATTAACTCATTCAGACATTCATTTATGTTTAATGCAAGTACACAAAAATGACAGTGCTTTATTTCTACTCTCATGCAGACATAAATGATGATAATCAAATAACAAACATTGTCATTTATCAGATTTTAGGGTATGGTCAACGCTTGGGTCAACCAGCACTGGGCCGTTGTGATGCGACTCTTGTTCTTCTCTTGTTTCGCATCGACAGTCTTCTATCAAAGTTACGACTTTAATAACTTCTGTGTTGTCCACGCATGGCAGTTTTACAGTCTTGGAACCGAGGATAACCGGTGAGCAAACAGGACAAGGAGAACTTTCGTCTTCTCCACCAGACGGCGCCATGGCGCATTTTCCGAAACAAACGTTGTTTTTGATCTCCAATGTCTCACAGTTTTCGTGGGAGATCCTCTGTGGAACAGAAACGTGTAAATTTACTATTTTTATTATATCTGGCTAGCTCTCGGTGTCATACAAGAAACCTATAATTTTATCTTAAATATAGCGTTATTCAGTGTGTGTATGGGTAGGCCAAGGGTTCGAACCCCAGAGGACACACATGTTAAAAACTCTCACAAATGCAAAAATGTATTGAATGCAAAACTTTATTTGTTTTTACTATTAACCTAAGCTAGGCTACTAAAAGCACAGTTCTTACCTGAGAGTACGTAAGCGCGCGACACTTTTCCTGACGGACCTCGACGTTCCTGATGGGCAGGACGTATTTGTCAGATTTTCCACGGAACAAGAACGCATTCCAGAAACCCTTCGCGTTTCTGGAGGATGACTTGTGGGCTAAATTCACGACTGGATGGCTGATGTCATTGGCACCGGCCTGCAAAAACGCATGCGACGGTTCGTTTGCATGGTCTTGCGTTAGATTTCCCAACTTCTCCGCACTTCTCAGATGTTCAATCGTGCTGCCATCGTTTGCATCGGACAGTGAACTTTCACCAGATCCGCTTATGCTTGAATGGACTTGAAAGAAATGTCCGAATACCTGCATTTGTATGCATACAATTAAAAGAAAACAAACGGGAATCATGTTGTCCATGCAGACGCAGGGAACGCAGACGAAATGCACGTTTGGTGCAGCGTTTGCTCTAAATGTGTGAAAACTTAACAAATGTTACAGACAACAGCTGTTGCGCAAATACATCAAAGAAGCAACATCAACCCTCTTTGGTCATTTGATGTTGGTTTCTGGTCGGATGTGGTCAATGTCGTTGGAGAACATAGGGTTAAAATCCCAGGGCGTGTAATGTCTAGAATAAAAATATAAAACTCACCAGAGCTCTCGTGAGCCTTTTGAGATGAAACATGGAGAAAGACAAATGAAAATGCATTTAACTCTTTATTTATAACTTTGTCATATGTACTCAATAAAAAGTGGGAAGATGGGATAGGGGGCCAACAAACAATAAATCTAAAGACAATAAAATATTAAAAAATGTTATAAAAGGGCAAAACTAAACACTATTAAATAAAAATACACAATGGCAAAAGGTCAATTAGATGATTAATTTAATGTTGCATCAACTGGTTGCATCAACTTGAAATGCAAATCAATTTATAACCTTTATATATACAATTTTTTCCCCTGATTTTTTTATATTCTGTCTCTATCAGTTAAAATAAACCTACCATAAAAATTATAGACCCTTCATTTCTTTGTAAGCAGGCAAAATTACAAAATCAGCAGGGGATCAAATACTTATTTCCCTCATTGTATAGCGGTGATATTAGACAATATATCCGAATTATGCTTTTACCAATGTTTCGTAAGGTGCATGTCACGTTGCACAATGAAATAAATCACTCGTGAGAGTAGAACAGTTGATTCTTCCGGCTGCCAAATATCACGTTTGAGCAGTTATACGCAGTCTAGAACAAGTAAAACATTGACGTGCTTGTACACATTATACATATGCAATACATTTAACCATGCTTATTTCTTAAGCAAGTTTTTGCATGTCTTACGAAGAGAAAACACGTTTCTCGTCCATTTCAGTGTGGCCTAGAGCACACGTGGGATCTTTTTTAAAGGGACACTCCACCCAAAAACGAAAATTCTGTTATGGATTACTCACCCTCTAGTTGTTCCAAACCTGTATACATTTCTTTGTTCGGTTAAACACACATATTTGGTAGAATGTTAGCAACTGAAAATTCTTTGGCATCATTGACTACCATAGCAGAAAAAATTATAACAACAGTCAAAGCTGACCCAGAATTGTTTGCTTTCCTAAATCCCCCAAAACATATTTTGAGTTCATCAGAACAAAAAATATATACAATACCTAGGAAAGCATTCAGATAAGTAAATATAGCAATAGAAATGTCTTTTGGCAGTTGTTAACTTTGATTTGACGCCGTAAAATAATTGGGCTAGTTTTCATTCCTTTTGGGCGGGTTTTGAGGGGTCATTGGGCTGCTTTCAGGAAGATAGTTTGCAAGATCCCTGTGACCAGCAGAAATGACAAGGTAAGCTAACGTATACATGATGACTAACTAGAATTCTATATAATCTAAGTTCAGTGATGAGATGGGACTATTTTGTATTTAAATACCTTTGAAAAAAATTAATTGTATTTTGTATTTAAATGTATTTAAACTTAGTATTTTTGTATTTTCAAACTGAAATACTTTTTGCCAATCAACCTCCTTATTAGACTGCATGGATGGGCAGTGTATTCAAATACATCCAATTGAAATACAAAATACTATTATTTTGTAATAGTATTTTGTATTTAAATACATTTAATCTAGTATTTTTTTGTATTTATTTGTGTATAGACTAGTTAATTCAAGAAATCAGCAGTCTAAAGAGGTTGATTGGCAAAAAGTATTTTGTATTTTGAAAATACAAAAATACAAAGACTTATTTTAGAATGTTAAGTTCTACTTCTGTAGTCATTTTGGTAAAAGTAACTCAAAAGTAATACAGGAGTCATGTAAAGTATTACAATTCTGAGACAGTAATAATGTAAGGTAAGGGATTACTTTTAAATAACAGTAACAAGTAATCTGTAATGTATTACAGTTTGGAAGTAACTTGCACAACACTGGTTCTGACACGTTTGTTATGTAAATGAAACGGAGAGTGAAAAAAAAATCTGCACCTGTCCGACTGGTCGGTTCGGCCGACAGGTGTGTGCACTGACTGTATGGCTGTGCGTTTGTTGGTATGCAGACACACCTGTTTACATGACGTCTACACTGAGCAGCACAGAACACAGGCAAAAAAACAAACAGCTGGGAAGAGAAAGGACGAACCGTAGGTTAGTTCTGAATATCTGTGTAGGTAAATTTTCTCCTTTACATTAGTTTTTTATAATCATCTGTGTGAATGTGTTTATGCAAGATTGCTTTCTACTTTTTGGTGCCATTAGTGTAAATGATCTGTGATTCTTGTTACTTTACTATAAACAATACCTGCATTTACTTTCATTCTTACCATTTTTAACAGATATTATAAGTCAACAAAAGTTGACTAATATGAAGCACATGAAGTTTCATGAAGCATGCACTTTTATTTCACCTTGTGGAAAAATACAAATTTGGATATGTTCTAGTAGAATGAATGTTTTTGGCTTTTACATTGTGGTATATTTAGCTTTTTAAATCATTTTTACTCTTCAAAAGCATACAAAGAGGTTTAAGTGAGCTGGCTGCTCCTAGATCAGGTTTACAGATAGTTATAATGTGTAGCTGGTCTGACTTCATTCCACCAGTTAACAATAGCATAGAGTAACTGAAAATTGTTACTCACCATTTTAAACTAGTTCTTTTATACATTTAAAATACACTCACTTTTTTTAATAAATAGACGTCGATAGGATATAGTCAATTTCTGTACTATTTAGAAATCGACCAGCTGTGTAGTATTTATGTGGCTGACGTTTTTGTGTCTGTGGTTTCGGTGGTATGTGTAAGAATATTGACAGAATGCTGTCAAATAGCGGTTCACTGATACGGGTTTTTAATGGCTGATGCGTGATTTGTGTAGCTGATGACCAATATTTGGCTGGTATTTACTGAAAGCACATTGAATGTACAACTGTTGAATTAAAATGACGATATTTACTTATTTACTATAATGTACTACAGTAGTGGCCAAAAGTGATGTCCAACTTTGAAAAATTGTCATCTTTGCTCTTTGTTTGAATATAAGATAAAAAAATGTATTAAAAACATTGCACGCATGTTGCATGTTTGGAGTGAATTGAAGCATTGTTTTGAGAAGAATTTAAGGAGACTTGGTAAAAATGACACACAACACGTGTGCAAAGCTTATTGAGTCAGGGAATGACTACATAATACTACAACAGAGGAAAAAATAATAATAACAAAATTGTTGTTGATGCATGCTTAATTTCCTGTCGGTCTCTCGAATGGGGTTTGGTCTTGAGAACCTATCATCTCTGATTGTACTTTTTACAAGGCCAATGAACTTGGCGAATGGCATGGCATGCCAGTCTCCGCCCCGTACATATGGGTATAAAAGGAAGATGGCGTGCCCATTCATTCACCTTTTGTTCTTCGGAACCTGCTAAGCTTAAATACTGAGCGCGTTATCTCATTCCCTCCATCAGGGAACTGAGGTTATACGTAACCAAGACGTTTTTTCTATGCTTTTTTTGCTGATTTGCAGTATTCCAAAAATACCTAAAGTGTCTAGTTTTTTGTCCATTTTGTACCATACACATCATATTTTCATGGTGTAATAGAACGTTTCACGTTCAAAAGTTTACGATTACTTTTTTATTCCTTATTAATATTTTTCTAGATTTAAGAATAAAAAAATCTAAATCAAATCAATGATGTGACGATGAGAATTTTGACCAAAGAAAACTAAAACAAAACAAAGCTGTGTTATATTTTAGTGTCTTTGAAGTAGCTAACATTTGCCTTGAATTTGCAGAATTGCCTTTTTTTGCCGATTTCTTCAATACACCCTGAGTATTGAAGTAGTATGTTGGGTTGACTTTTCCTCATTATTTAGTCCAAATAATCAATTTCAAAAACTTTTTTTTCTGATGAAAGAAGTTAGTATGTTTTCACCGTTATATTTTGGTCTACAAAAAGAATTTCAAGTATATAAGCAAAAGCCTTTAGATCAGATGATTTTTTAGATCAGATGACATTTCAGTCTAGTGATCCTGAACTTCTGAACTTTATTTAAACCAGAATATGTGCAATATTAGTTGATGCTTATTTGGTATATTTATCAACTTATTAAATCAACCTATTTAACTTAATCTCTCTTTCATTTTTTTCTATATGCTAGACACACCATGTCCCTTCCTGCCGAATTCCTGTCCGAGGAGCAGCTGTCCTGCTCTATTTGCTTAGACATCTTCACCAATCCCGTCTCCACGCCCTGCGGCCACAGCTTCTGCCTCACGTGCATCACCTCCTATTGGGAGGGCCAGAGCAAGATCTGCCTGTGTCCTCTCTGCAAGGAGAACTTTCGCAAGCGTCCTGAGCTCCACATCAACCACACTCTAAAGGAGATCACCGAGCAGTTTAAACGCATGGCCGAGACTTCCGTGAGTCCTAGGAATGCGCTCGGAGACTCCCTGGCAGCCCCGTTCTCTCCGCTGAAGCTCGCGGGACAGTCTCGACCGCCGGAGTATTCCGAACAGCTGATGAAAGAGATCAAGAGCCGCTTTCAAAGATCGACATCCAGCGAGCTTTTGTCATCTCAGCAGCCGTCGGCAGCGTCAGATGATGCTCCTCCTCCCGGGATGGCGAGGTGTTATAGCGTGAGTGGCACCAACGAAGGGGGTTCAGGTGGTCAACAGTGTCCCAAACATAGACAGTGTTTGGAACTGTTCTGCAAGACCGACCAGTCGTGCATTTGTACTGTATGTGCCGAGACAGAACATCAGGGGCATTCTGTGGGCCCGGCCAAGAGAGAGATGAATATTAAGAAGGTAAATGTGAAAATATTACAGTGTGGATGCCAATACAATGTGTTAAAGGTGTCATGAACTGGGCTTGTTTATTGTTTTATACTGTTGTATGAGGTCTACTTATGACTTTGCGTGGTTTTTACGTTCAAAAACATCAAAATCAATAAGAAATAGGCTATTTTCTACCGGGGTTTTGAGGCCGGCTCGACAAATCTCGGTTTTAATGGGCGTGCCGCATTGAAGACTTGGAAGTAAACGCCCACTGCTTTGATTGGATAGCAGTTTGCGTAGTGAACTTAGTTGGAGCCTTCTGTGAATTTGGTTAGAGACGTAAAGTTAGGATACACATTCGCCCTATTCGCACGGGATTATTATTATCTGGGGACCTCGTGTGATTTATGAATTACCTCCCCACATCTGTATTTCATGTGGCACATTCGCACGGGATAAGTGAAGCCTGTGATTTTACTCAAATTTACTGATTTATTTCCCGGATGTGATGGCAAGGCTTTGCGTATAGTTTGTATAGCCTATAGTTGTATTGCGTTTAATGATATATGACCATACCTGTCAGCATTTGAGACCCGTGATCGCGAACCGGACAGAAGATCACTGCGATCGTGGGTCTCAAATGTTATGAGAGTTTCCATGATAAATAAACAAACGGGAGACTCCCGGTAACTTATGGATATCACCCAGCATCCGAAATAGCCAAAACTCTTCAAAACAGCCTCCATTATTCGCAAACGGTGGATAAAACCTTGAAAAATGATATACGAGCCCGCCAAATCACAGAGATGACGATTCGCACGGGACTAATATTATCACAGGACCTCGGTGTTCGTCAAAATATGGTAGGTAATTTGTGGGGGAATTTTTCCTTTACAAATTACAGACATGGCCGATTCGCACGGGATTAAGATCACCCACAACCTCTGCAATTATTACAAATGACTAGAGGTCCCCAGGTAATACTAATGCCGTGCGAATAGGGCTCAGGGCATATCAAGCGATCTCTAACAAAGCAATAGTGACGCATAGTACAAAAATGTTGTACTCACATAAGATTGCTGCGCCATTCCTATCGGATCCAATATTGACGGCACAGCACTGTTTTTTAATTTTAGTCTGTCCGCAAATTCAGCATCGACCTGGGCCTTGTTCACAAAGGAATCCGCGGTGAAATGAATCGAACAAACACTCAATGTTTTACCCACGTGAGCTGGAAGGTCTTTAAAAATAAACTTCAACCACACATTACTAATGTCGGAATCCGAAGGAAGGTTATGCAGCGACTGTATTCTTCCACAACCAGGCACTGACTGCACAATATTTTGCGATCTTAAACGGCATGTTTATTGCTTGCTCGCTCTATCTGGTTCCGCGCAACTTGCGCGCTACTGTCATGCGCGAGCCAGTGGGCGGGGCTAGAGAAGTAGTCGTTGATATTCTCGGTGTTCGCGGTGTTCAACCTATCTATGACCTCATAGATAGGTGCATTCCAGGACCTGGCATTCGCTGAGCCTGGTGTCAATAACAGTTGTAATTTCAGTAACAAGGGCGTTTTCAGTTCTGACACTTACAGGATGTTCGCTTGAATACGATTCCCTCTTATATAACAAAAGCACGGGTTAAAATTGATGTCTTATTTCATCACCCCTTTAAGGTCCGTGTAAATACTGTGTTTTTCTAAACAGTCCCAGTTGCGTATTATGGAGGTGGAGCTTCAAGGTTTAATCACAGTCAGAGAGAAGAAGATTGAGGAGATCCAAGCATCGCTCATTGAAATTCAAGTGTGTGCATCTTTGTCATACTAATGTTGCATTTTAAGCATTACTTCATCGCAATTTGACTAATTCTCACTTGTTTGCTATTAGACCATTGCAGATCAAGAGATAGCAGGTACTGTGAGTACGTTCGGCGAGTTAATGAGCGCCGTGGAGAGGTCCCAGGCCGAGCTTCTGGAGGTGGTGGAGATGGGACGGCGAGCGGCAGAGCTCCGCTCTCAGGCCTTCATACGAGACCTGGAGATGGAGATCGCCAACCTGAGAAAAAGAAGCGGCAATCTCAGTCAGCTCGTGCAGTCTCAAGATCATTTCACCTTCTTTAAGGTTGACATTCTGCTTATTTTTTCAGTCAGGACCACTTTTGTATAATGTATATTTCTATACATTTCAATAGTGTTGACTGTATATCCTAAGTGAAAAAAGTACACTGTAAGACACTTAAATGTAAATAGTGCACTATTAATATACAAAAAATGTTTAAAGTACTTCTTAAGATAAACTTAAAGGGATAGTTCACCCAGAAATAAAACTTCTGTCATCATTTATTTACCCTCGTGTTGTTGTAAACCAAAACCTGCATGTGACTCAAAAGAAGATATGTCTCAGTGGTTTGGTCCAATTCAGGGAAGTCAATGGGGGCAAATGTTGTTTGATTATCAGCGTTCTTCAAAATATATTTTTTGTGTGTTCTTCAGAAGAAATAAAACCATGCAGGTTTGAAATGACTGATGGAGAGAAAATAATGAAATTTTCATTTTTGGGTGAACTGTCCCTTTAAGTACTCAACGGTGCAATTTGAGACACCGAGAACAGAAGTGCAAAAAACGATATTTCCAGTATATTAAGTACAAAATGAATGTGTGAAAATAGACATTCTAGTCCATTATAGAATTGTACTTAAATAAAGTGTACTTAGTTTGATACTTTATAGTCCAATGTGTAACCCAATATTTCATTTTTTCCTATACTCATATCCTCTGTCCCTTTATCTATGTATTCTTAGACCTACCCAGCTAATAGTAGTTTACCTGCGATGAAGAACTGGGCAGACGTGGCTTTGACCCCTGACCCCACCGCAGGAGCTGTTCTGAAAAATGTCACTCAGGTGGTGAGGCAGATTCAAGAAAGTATGAAGAAACTGCCAGAGACCTGTAAGAAAGTGATTCTCTTATATCTCTTGGACATTAGGCCTAATCAGCAGATTTTACCAAAAAACGCAGCAACTTCTTCACATTAAGATTTCAGAAGCCAGACTTGCAATTTATGTTTATTCATTTAGCAGACGCTTCTATACAAAATGACCAAATGAACTTTGCAATAGTTTTTTTAAATTGTTTCAATTTTGCTCTCTCTGGTATTTTTTGCCATTAGGTTTGCACACAGAAAACTCACTGGAATCAAGTAAGTTTTTTATTGATAGTTTACTTTCTGTTGATTCTAATAACAGCTTACCTATATAATATATAAGATATTACGCACACACACACACACACACACACTTTTTTTAAATTTAGTTTAGTTTAATATACTTTTAGTTTATTTTTTTACAATTCTGTTTTGTGCTTTATTTAAAGCATATATTATAATATCTTAGTGCCTTAACTTTTTTAGGCTTAGGCAACATTTCCAATTCTTTTTACATAAGAATAGGCTATTTCGATTACATATTTATGTATTTACATACAAGATGTAGACTTGGAGTGTTGTCAACAGTTTTATATTGTTTTACATTAAAAAAAAACTTTTTTTTGCTTGTTCTTGTAGAACTGTGGAGACTGCAGGAATATGCCAGTGAGAGATTTTTTATAATGCAAATTAATCTACATTTGTATTATGCAAATTCAACTTTTTATTGTGCAAATGAAACTTAAACGAATTAAAATGCCTTGCAAACTTCTCTTCTGTTCCTTCCTTTCAGTGGACGTGACCCTAGATCGAGATTCAGCCCATCCGCGTCTGATCATCTCTGAGGACGGTAAACAGGTGCGCTGCAGTGACCGCTACCAAAACGTGCCGGACACATCGGAGCGCTTTGACCGCGTGGTGTGCGTTCTCGGTCGCCCAGGTTTCAACTCTGGCCGCCATTACTGGGTGGTCCAGGTGGGTGAGAAGACGGACTGGGATCTGGGAGTGGCCAGCCATTTTATTAACAGAAAAGGAAAAATAGCCGCCAACCCAGCGAATGGATTTTGGTTTCTAAGTCTACGTGATAAGCACGAATACATCTTTCGTGCCGAACAATCTACTACTATATCCCTGCAACAAAAACCCCAAACCATCGGTGTGTTCGTGGACTACGAAAAAGGCCAAGTGTCTTTTTATAATGCAGATACAAGGTCGTTGATTTTTACCTTCACAGGCACATTTGCAAGCGTTTTGTATCCTTTCTTTAGCCCATGCACCAACAAATCTAGTAAAAATGAAGCACCTCTCATCATATGTCCTGCCGGTTCTGCTGAAAGAAGCTGGCTGACTGAAAAATAAAAATAGAGTTTATTTTAATTATTTTAATAAACTATAGTGTGGGGTATCTCGTGCGCTACACTCTTAAAAAAGGGTGCTTCAAAAGGTTCTTTGATGCTGATAGAAGAACCATTTTTGGTTCCACAAAGAACCATTCAGTAAAAGGAACCATCTCTTTCTTACTTTTTATAATCTAAAGAACCTTTTTTCGCCACGAAGAACCTTTTGTGAAACAGATGTTAAAGTTCTTTATGGAACCAAAAGGTTATATGGCATCAAAGAACCATTTGAAGCACCCTTTTTTTAAGAGTGTGTGCCATACAGTGTTGGGTAAATTACTCTCAAAACGTAATTAATTACTAATTTCATATTCAATAGTGTAATTAGATTACTGTACAAATTACTCTCTCCAAAAAGTATTTACTTACTTATTACTAATTACTTTCTATATCAACCTTGATTAGTTAAGTGATTCAAGGATAGGCATGAAAGGGCTCTTTTAATTCATTCAAATAAATAATATTAAACTACATAAAGTAGTATTATTAACTGACCAAAGTATTACAAATGTGAGAATTATACATTAAAGCACAGATTTTAAAGTTAGACTCTGAATTTTGATGTCAATTCCACTATTGCACACACACATACTATATTACACAAAGTATTTAGTTTAATTACATCAAAAGTAACTGTAATTAAATTACAGAAAAAACAAGAGTAATCCCTTACTTTACTTTTTCAAGGGAAAAGTAATTTAATTACAGTAACTAATTACTTAGTAACTAGTTACACCCAACACTGGTGCCATAAAATGTAAAAGTAGGCTGGGTAGCATACCATAAAAAGGGTTTTTTAAATTCGGTGGGGTTGGAAGGGGCAATTGTTTTACATAACAAAATGTAACTTTTTGATTTGTTTGTTATATGTTCATGCTAAAAATGAAACAAAAAACTGTAACCCTCAGATGTAAGAATGATTTGGGGCGCTGACTGCAAAATGACCACTGTACGTTTGTGTATTATGGTAAAAGAAAAAAATAAATGTAACTACATATACGACTTCTGTTTTTCATCCTTTTAAAAATTCCTGCCATTTGGTATCAACTCTATCCTCAATTAGCTCAAAATCGTCTACTTTAACACATGTCTGATAAAGGTCTTTCTTTCCAGCCACCTGAAAATCAAGCTCTTGTAGCCCATTAAATGTCTGCAGCTTTCCAACCCGATCATCTTCAGTATAAACCTTGGGAGGCACAAATACATTGGGAAAACAAACGCTAGAGTGACCTCCAGACAAAAAGCAGTTTACAAACACAAGGAGTGTGGAGGGAAGAGCTGCTTTCAACTCGCCTATAACCCGATCTACTGTCCTGACTGATCTGAAACCAGCCTGATTGACCTCCATGTTTTAGATGTGTCAACCAAGTCTGAAACTTTGGTCAGTCCTTTTTCCATAGAAGTGTTAAGTTGTATTAGATGTGCAAATGTTATAACCTAGAAACGAGTTATAAAACAGCGTTTCGTCAAGACAAAATGATAAAGATGATTTTGTCTGATCATCTAAAAAACGGTCCATGAGTTTAACACGGAAGCATAAAATTTAACATCAGATAGAAAATTCCCCTCATGAGAAGACATAAAAAATAGTTGACCGAACCCACCAAAAGTTCTGAGCAAATCCAGACCAAACACCACCCATGGCCTATTCTACAGGGTAAAGCAGGTTTCGGGTTGTCTTTAACCTCCTGGCTTTAACCTCAGCTGCTAAATCGATCAACCCCTTCATTAACTGGCAAATAAAGAATTGCAATGGGAAGCCAGTGGTAACCATCCCAGAAAAAGTCAACAAAGTTCTTCTGCAGACGTTGCAACCCAGCACTTCAATCCCATCCAGATTCCAGGAACAGTTCTGAGGAAGTGCTGGTGGTGGGCCTCCATTCTCCCAATCGCCCATCGGGAAGGTGCACTTTTTTGCCATTTGATTCGAGAGGAGGAGGCTTTCTGATAAACCTCCAGAGATTCATTCACGTTCGCAACATCTTGAGCAGATCTAATAATAAAAGTGACATCATCTGCACTGAGTCTAACAGTTATCAAATCTGAGGTGGATGGACAGCCCCCCAGCTTGTTTCTCAGAGAAACCAAAAGTGGTTCAACTGCAATGGCATACAGGATTCCCGAAAGACCATACCCCTGCCAAATTTCCAGTAGAACCATTAATTTTTAACATGCTATATATCCCTTACGAAAATTAACCATGTTTTTTTTGTGGTACAAGTGTAGTAACCATGTTTTTTTGGTGCATTGATTAGGGCAAAACCATGGTTTTACTACAGTAACCATGCTTTTTTTGGTTTTAACTGTAATAAAACCATGGTTTTTCAACTTTAACTGTAGTAAAACCATGGTAAATTTTCGTAAGGGGTGTCAGTAATGTACAGTATAGAACAGTTGACATAAGCAATAAAGGATGGATGGACCGAAACCAAAAGCCTCAAGGCACTTAAAGAGGAAACCACGATCAACTCGATCAAAGGCTTTCTCTTGGTCCAAAGAAACGAAACCAATGTCCAAATTATGTATGAGAGAGAGAGAGAGAGAGAGAGAGAGAGAGAGAGAGAGACATTAAGTAACCATCACTAACCAATGGCTGCCGCTCCTTTCTCGTGAGCGTCAGACCTGCTGCGTTCAAAGCGCACTGTCAGGCACTGCGCTTCAAGCATCGCTGCAAACTAAAGGTAAACGACGTTTTCTGTGTTTTTGTGTAAATGTTTTGTTTGTAATTGTACTGTATGAGCACATGTAACCCTCCTTACAACATTCAATATTTAACCGACTGTATATGGCGGTTCGCTGCGCACAGGAGGACGGAGCTACTAATATAAGCTCTGTCCTGATGTCCGGCTGCTAGAGACAGTTTTACATAACCTATTGCATACTGCCTCTCTATGAGACTTTCCTTCACATGCATTGAAAATCAAATTCTTGAAGATGCAGATAAGGAAGGTTAGATGACTTATGGCAGCCTATAACGCATTTTACGCAAGGTGCTTTTAATGACTCACGGGACAGACACCGGTACGCGTGACGTGCTGTACTTTCAACGAATTATGAACGCGATATACCCATGGCTTTATCTCGTAAAGTCGTGCTCCTCGAGGACGCCCGCGCAAAATCTCTTCTCCGTCTCTAAGAACTCGCATTATTGTTGCATAATCCGCTTTTTCTTGACATCATATTTGAAGCGATTCTGCAGGGCTTGGCCGGAGCGTATTGGAAATGAGAGCGTTATAACCTAAGCCTCTTTGTTTTGGATGCGAGTCAATCTGTGGATAACCTTGACCGAACTGGCGATGACACCGATTAAACCGAAAGATTTTGCTTGGGTCGATATTAATCCGTGCCTGAAATCTCATCTGCGTGCATGATCTGCCAATTGATCTACAGCACTCTGTGCAATTTTTTTACACTAATAGTCTCTAATAACATTGATTTGGCTTGCATTAATATTTTGCATTAGGAGATGCTTTAAAGGAAAAGTTCATCTCAAAATCAAAATTGTGTTATTTTTTACTCACCCACATGACGTTCAACATGATTTAAGACCTCCCGGTCTTACTTTTCCTTTAATGCAAAACACTTTTTCCAAGTGCTTTCCTTGGAAATCGTTTGCTCTGCTAATGCCATGCTTTACCAACAGGGAACAGTTTAGCTCTACTATATTATAAATGGGGTCAATATTATTAACTAAAAGGGCTTATGAATGATTACTGAGACGTTTAGCCATATTAACCTCAGTTATACTGAGAAGTAATGATGATCATAAAGCAGTACAGTTGTAGGGGATCTCCTTCCTGTGGATTTGATCCCAGCACCACTGTGCTGCAAAGTCAATGGAATGCAAATCAAGATAAGGCTGCAATAAATTATTTAGAAGTTGGGAAAATAACAGGCGTGCATTTTAAAAGCACGCTATAAGATTGTTTCTATGTTTAGACCTGTGGTGTGTGGGAGGTGTTTTACTTGATTTTTACCACACATGACACACATCATCATTAGGCATAACACATGTCAACGTAAAAGTGTGAATTTGATTTGACCATCTGACTGTAGTTTTTAAGACGTAAGACTGAAAAAATACAATAAAAGTAGAATCAATTTAATGGAATTAATTAATCTAATAAAACGATTTAAAGATATATATATAAATACATTTTATTTAATATTTATTATTATGTCAGAGCATACTTAAAATGAATCATGTTTTTGTTGACTTGGCTGTAAAACTAATGACATTTTAAAAAATACAATAAAAATTGAATAAATTTAATCTAATTTAATTTAATAAAATAATTTAACAAAATGCATAAAAATACATTTGATTTAATATGTATTATTATGTCAGTGCTTAATTACTCAGAATTAATCATATATTTTATTGACTTATTTATTGTGCTGTAAAACTAATGACAATTAAAAAATACAATAAAAATTGAATACATTTAATCTAATAAAATAATTTAACAAAATGTATAAATAATAAATATAATTTCATATTTATTATTATGTCAGTGCTTAATTACTCAGAAATAATCATGTGTTTTCTTTACTTATTTATTGTGCTGTGTAACTAATGACATTTAACGTGTTAAAGTGGACTTCAGACAATTACTAAAATTCCAACGGTGCATTCAATGAATCTCAAATCGAACACAAGACAACTTTTTTTAAGTTGCTGTACGTCCATCTAAAATGTTTAAAAAAGCATTTTACTTTAACAAGATTATGGCAAGCATTGTACAGAACATTTTATGTCTCTAATTTTATCTTAAAAACATAACGGATGCTGTGTTCGTTTCAAGGTTAACTCGTCGTATAATTTTCAAGGGTTGTACAGGTTGCGCTTGCAAACGTGCTTGCGCTAATGCTTTCTCTTCTGCCTTGTCTAAAAATGAAGCAATAATGAGGTCAAATGCTCTTTTGCTCATCTGTGTGGTTACAAATGTGCCATTACCACTGATGTGCTCATCTATACAGGACAGGACATTAGAGTCCAATCATAAATCAAACCTCAGAGACATCTGTTTTCTGTTCCTCTACAGGGGTCTGTCTCTCTGTTATTTAGAGATGACATTACATTGACGTCAGACATCATCGGATTTCCCTGGCCTTATGTGGACATGGCAACAGGAAGGAAAAGTCAGTGTCTCATCTGTGTTTTATGTATTTTACATATTACTATGCTAGGCTTGTAAACGCAGATGCAGTCTGCAACATTAAGATCTCATGTGCTTTTTGAATTCATACATTCGTGCTGTCCACTCTCTTTCTGTCTGTCTCCTACTTTTACACTTACAGTAAGATTGTGTTTGTTCTAACAGCCCTCCCACAGCGGACGCCGCCTGCGCATCACACATCATCTCAGCATGTAACTTCTAGTCCAGTACCTATCTGTGTGATCTCACCTCCTTCCTTGCTTTCCCTCCACCAGGCTCCACTTCAAAAGGTGGAGTGCGTTTCCCTGACGATGAGGAAGATGCTCCCATCGACAACAGTTGTGACGAAAAGGCTCAGGACAAAATCCTCACTGCTATACCAGAACCCGATGGAGCATATCTTGTAAAGGTCAAATAAAACTTTTGTTTGAGTTTGTGGCAAATAAATAAATCAAAAGAGCATCTGCATTATAAGATGTCTAAACCTTGTTTGTAGGCGGGGTTCTTAAGGAGCCATCACAAATATGAAATTGTCTTCTCTCTGCCGCAAGTCCCCGCGCTGGGCAAAGATGTCACTCTCTCCCCCGCGCTTCGCACGACGGCACGGCCGCGTCTACGTGCCACACGCATCACGCCGCGCCCTGAGGGTAGGCATTTTAGATCGTAGTCTGATCTCATGGGAATGACCTATTTTAGAGGTGGCTAATTTGTAAAATGTGAATTGTACAAAATTCTGAATCAGAAAGAGCTTTTTTGCCAAGTGTACTTGGAATTGTGCAAGGAATTTTGGATGTTTGACGCTTCCAGTGCAGACATCCAAATATAACATAAGACGCATAATGATCAAATTAAGGAGTAAAAATACAGACAATTATAAAGAGAGACAATTGTACAGTAAGCAATAATGAAGCACCACTCCTAAACATAAATGATGGGAAAGCAGATTGTAAAATGTACAAATCCGAACATCTGATTTAGCCACATCGTAAAATAATTACAAATTGTTATGAGATCATGTTGACTTCAACCACACAGCTTCTCGTCCCATATGTCAAATGGTTTTTAAAGGCCTCACCTGAGAGATGTTTTGAGCACAAAGTACAAAACCATAAGCGCACTTATTACATAGAAAGTCCCACTGGAGCATCCTGGCTTAAACATCTGGCTCAAGGGTATAGGTGATGGTGATAAGCTGTCTGGTTTCCGTCTTGCTTGAGATTGAACGAGCCACCTTTGTGACAGCTTTTTATGCTTCCATGAATCAATGAAGAAGAAATTATCTTGATTTAAAATGCACTAGATAATTACAGCTAGAAATATACTAATATTAATAATAATAAAAATAATATTATAAACAATATGTATACATATGAACAACAACATTATTGTTATTATTAGTAATAATAATAATCATTATTATTTTATCATTATTATATTTTACATATTTAATTATATAGTATATATTTATTTATAATTGTACAAAGTATTATTTTTACTATTAAAAAAAGATTATTAAAAAGTGCATTAAAATCATGAAAGCTATCGGAGTGTTTAATGTCATTTTAAGTTGTTTGTAACTCCTGCTGGTAAGACATCCAGTAAAATGCTATAGACGTCTTGCTTCGATCAATAGCGACGCTTCTATTTCTGTCAGCCATCGATCTCTCCATTAGCTGAAACTTACTTAGCGTGTTTCGTCGTGTCACATTTCCCACCGTTGAATCTCACAGCAGGTGTACTGTATCAGGGTTTATAATGTATGTACAGTGTAAAAAATTCTTTGTTGTGTTTTTGTTGGTTCAACTTAAAAATGGTTGCCTTAAGATTTTAAGTTAATTCAACTTAAAAATATTAGTTAAATGAATGAATTTCTTGTTGAGTTGACAAAACTCGTTGAGTTGAATTAACTCAAAATTTTAACACAACCAGGTACAGTAACTCATTTTTTTAAGTTAAACCAACAATTTTTTTAACAGTGTAGGAGCTTTTAAATATGTTGCTGTGGTTATCTGTACGTCATCTAAATGGTCTTTTCTCTAAATGTCTTGCTCTTTAAAGGGGGAGTGAAGGTGGTTTGTGAGTACAGCACCCAGCAGGAAGGTGTAGTACAGGAGGATCTCACGCTGGTCAACAGGAGCAGAAGAGACAGCAGTGTTAAAGTTAGATTACAGGCCAGAGTCATGGGTGAGACACGGCAAACCAACGATTACAGATCACAAGTCATCTGTGTTAAAGGATGAAGTTAAGATATTTTGGTCGATTCTGAAACAAACAGAACAATGTTTCTTGCTATAAAGAAGGGAAAAGGGAAAACATTTTGATTTTGAAAAACTTAAATACATCACGCTTAATTTGAAGTTACTTAACTCTAAACAATACCAGAACATTTAGTAATCCAAACACTGTGTAAATGATTTAAGATTTTCTCAATATTTGAGATTTATCACTTCTGCTTTTCTCTTACAAAAAAATAAGTATACTTCAAGTTCATTTTATTAAGTATAACTGAGCAATATACTATTTGGGACAAAATTGGCCCATTTTGTAGTTTATAAAAGTATACGTTTAAGTATGCAATAGTGTAACAATGGTAAACTTTAAGTACATAGCTAGTTTACAACAACAATTTTCATTTGTACTGCCACGTTAATATAAGTAAACATATTGATAGTTTACAAGTTCAATACTTGTATCATATTTATTAATGAAGAAGGCCTACACTTTGAAGTACTTCAAGTAAAGTATACTTGAAGTATACGTTTAGTAAACTAGCAGAGTATGCTTGTAAGTGTAGTACTTTATTAAGCCAATACTAGTTTATTCTTTATCAAATATAGCTATACAAACTATAAAAAACAGTTGAAAAATACCTTTAACTCAAAATAGATTTGATTTTTATCTCAATTTAAAGATTGAGCAGGCCAAATATATTTTCACGATATGTATACAAAAAGTGTCATTTTAAGTATATTCCTGAATATCTGAGAAGTCCATAAAACTAGACAAAAGTAGACTTTCTTATGTTTACTTTAAAAGAAGCATACTTGTAGCACAAAGATTCAGGAAGACATGAAAACGATCATTTCAAGAGTAAAAACAGCTGCTTACCTCACCACTGTGACATTTTAACAATCTAACAATCATCCCAAATCCACCTTTATTTAATCTTCAAAACCTGCACCATTATCATATAACATATTGTGGCCGGAGAGGGAATATATATTTACATTCATTATACTCTTTCATGCATGAGGATTATATACAGTAAAAGGTGAAGTCATGAAATGTGTTGACAAAATGTTATATATTCTCCTACTTGTAAGTCGCTTTGGATAAAAGCTTCCGCCAAATGAATAAATGTGTGTAATGTAAATGTGTGATAATGAATGTACCACTTGTCTCTCACAGAGCGCCATCACGGGACCCCGATGTTACATGACGGCGTGCACTGTATTGGAGAGGAAAAGCAAGCCACTTCCAAAAATAATGACACGAAGAAGATGTGACAGAAGGAGTTTGCTTTCTGTGTCAATGAGGATAACTTACCCCTAGTCCTTGAGGATCTACTGATGGCTTTCTGCACTAACACAAATGAATCATCTGATCACAGGTCTGCTGTCACAAATTCAATCTAACCTAAGCTTTCAAGTTGTAAAGGTCAAGGGTAGCTATGGGAATGTTAAGATATGAGGTGTGCTGTTTTGTAGCGTATGTCATGTAGAATGTGGGTCTGTTCTCATAATAACCTTTTAGCATACTGTATCTGCTTTTCTAGACAATCTGAAACAGATTACTTTTAAGTGATACGTTAAGAAATGCATAAAGAGACATGGATAGGCAGGATATTTACTTCCCACTTACATGATCAATATAAGGATGTATTTCACTGTGTTTATGAAAAAATGAAAAGGTGCTATAACATCCACGAAGCATACTGTAGAACATGTTTCATACTAATCCTGGAATGCTCTTCAAATGTCTTTTCCAATACTGTATTACACTTTTCTTTACACATCACATGAATGTTGGACGCACAAATAATTATGGAAATACTCGTATGATTAAAATGTGTCATCATAGCAGACAGTAGAGTAAATTCCCATGTATATCTATCAGTGTTGGGTGTAACTAGTTACTAAGTAATTAGTTACTGTAATTTAATTACTTTTCTCTTGAAAAAGTAAAGTATGGGATTACTATTATTTTTTCTGTAATTTAATTACAGTTACTTCTGATGTAATTAAACTAAATACTTTGTGTAATATATGTGTGTGCAATAGTGGAATTGACATCAAAATTCAAAGTCTAAAGCCCATTGCACATTGAGTCAGAAATTTGCGTCCGAAATTTCCGCACGTTAAAAAATAAATACGATCTCATGTTGTGTCAATCACATCTACACACTGCCGCCGATATTTTCGTCCGTCATAAAAAAATTCGGACCGGGTTCGATTTTCTGCGTTTTCGCATCCGTATCAAGCATTTTGAGTGGCCTTTTATAACAATTCAGAGACACCATACAAACGAGAGACAAATACGAAAAAACGCATACGAAAATTTCGGACTGTATGTGCAAAGACCTTAACTTTAAAATCCTTGCTTTAATGTATAAATCTCACATCTGTAATACTTTGGTCAGTTAATAATACTACTTTATGTAGTTTAATATTATTTATTTGAATGAATTAAAAGAGCCGTTTCATGTCTATCCTTCAATCACTTAACTAATCAAGGTTGATGTAGGATATAGAAAGTAATTAGTAATAAGTAACTAAATACTTTTTGGAGAGAGTAATTTGTACAGTAATCTAATTACACTATTGAATATGTAATTAGTAACTAGTAATTAATTACTTTTTCAGAGTAACTTACCCAACACTGATATCTATTAATCTTAGCGTTTGCGTTTTTCCTGTGATATCTACTCAGCGAATCAACACTGTAGAAAAGTACACACAAAAAAAATGTGATTCTGTAATTGAGATTATCTTGACAATGTAAGTACTGTACAGGATAATTCACAGCAAACGGTTATTGAAGAGGAAGGACAATATTTGACGAAACCCATATGTACAAACACTGATATTCTGCAATTACTGAGAAAAGCCCTCTGTACTATCATCAGGAAAAATCAAGCTTGCTTGAATGTTATTTTCACAACACTATGATGGTTCAGCAATTGTAATGCATATATGACGTGTGAAGAAATTATTGAGATGTTGTAAGATAAATGTAAAAATATGCAAAACACATACATTAAAATGAATATAAGCAATAAATAGTGGATGTGTGATTTTACTACAATTCTCTGACTTCAAACAAAGCAGCAACTGCTAGCTAGTACCTTCTATCAACACTAGATGGTGCTGTTGTCTAATTTTTCTAAAATAGAAAAGCGGAGAATTTCTAAAACTGAAGGATGTTATTGAGATAAATGCAGTGCTCGAATTGAAGGGGGGCTGGGGGGATCCGGGACTCCCCGTAAGGCATTAGGGACCCCCCATAAGAAGTAAAAAATAGACTTAGGGGGGTCCCGCAGATATTTTTATTTGAGTAAAAATGACAGAGGTGGACGAAGTACACAACTTCCTTACTTGAGTGAAAGTACAGATACTACTGGTCAAATATTACTACACTACAAGTAAAAGTTGTAAAGACAGATTCTTACTTAAGTAAAAGTACAGAAGTACGTGCTTTTAAAAGTACTCAAGTATTAAAAGTAAATTTCCTTTATGTCAGTTGTGCATTGTTTTATTGTCGTATACCTTATGCCTCTGAAGCAACCAACTGAATACACTGAGTAACTCACAGTATCAGTTGTATTAAAGGAGTAGTTCACTTCAAAATTTGCCCCCATTGACTTTCCATAGTAGTTTTTATTCCTACTATGGAAAGTCAATGGGGGCAAATTTTGCAGTGAGCAACTCCTTTAAGAGCTTTATATGTTTAGCACACATATGTTTAGTTTAGATATAATCAATTTAGCCTAATTATCCTCATTAGCCCCCTAGGCCTATATGTATTTATGAGCAGTGTTCTTTTATTTTTTTAGCAGCTTTTTACCAGTAAGTAGTAAGGTTTTTGTAAATAATAAAGTGTAGAAGCCATGTGTTTGTTGGATTTATTACCATTTGTATTACCATAATTTAACTACAAACATAAACTATAGCTAGTATAATGAAACTATGGTATTTTTAGTTGCTGTGGTTTTACTAAAGATTATTAATTGGAGTATGGTTCCTATATATAGAAAATGGTAAATTTGTGGATACTGTGGTTTTACTGCAAATATCATCCCTGCTGAAAAAAAACAATGAATTTTTTAACTAGAATGAGATTTTTAAATTAAATTCCTCTTTGTAGTGTGTTTTGGGTTTTATTCCAATAGGATTTACCATCCCACCAATAGAATCCATCACATACAAGTAGACAACAAGTATCCATAATACAATTCCCATTATAACCATTAAATCCATTACATTTTCTGTTGTATTTTGGGCAGGGTTCTATTGTTTTTATTTCAACAGGAATACTTCAACTATAGTTACTTCAGTAAAAACACCATTCATTTCCCAAATCGCATTAAATGATATAGCAGCTGATCAGAAGTTAACAGGCACGCGTAGCTCAAGGTGTATGTGATGCTTATTTGCCGTTTAGCCGTTATGCCGATCATTTTCATGACGATGTTTCTATGTTCTTTGACTGATCGTAACCCACAGATGATTACACCACACTTTAACATGTGCCTTTTTCGTCTTTTATTGTTCTATTTGCCTTTTCAGAGCGCTATCAACGGTGTAGCAGCGCCTACGTTTACATTAGTTTAGCGGGGAAGATCCCAGATTGCCAGATTTGCATAAAAAAATCTGCCAAATGCCATTCAAAGCTTACCGGAAAACCGCGATCTTAGAAAAACTGAAATACTTGGCAACATTAAAAGGTCCTGGCAGATCGCAAGCCAGATAAATTGTGCACACAGGAAACCCCGCTGCATAGAAACCATTTTCTACTTTTGGACCTTTTTATAAATGTAATGGAGTAAAAAGTATGATATTTGTCATTCAAATGTAGTGAAGTTAAAGTACAAGTACTCAGAAAAAATAATACTCAAGTAAAGTACAGATACTCAGAAAGTGTACTTAAGTACAGTACTCAGGTAAATTTACTTCGTTACTGTCCACCTCTGAAAAATGATAATGACAAATTCATGTTATTAAATTCATGCAATGGATATGGTAAATTTCGTGAATTAATTATTTACAATAATTTATATTAAGTTTGTTTATGGGCTAGTTGTCATGTTTTAAAAGCCCCGCCCCGCGTCTGAAGACCACTAAGCGCAGGACATCGTTGACATGACTGCTTGATTGGCATCGCTCCGGTGAAGCTAACTTCAGCTAAAAAATGGAGACTAATAAATCTCCACTCGCAGTCGGGAAGCTTCTACTTTTTTGAGGGGTCATTTTCTCTCTCTATATCTTTCCACTATATTTATCAACTCCATGTCTGGGCTTTTGTATTCCTTGCATAAATTATTATTAGGCCTGGTTCTGGGGTGCTAGATCTCGATGAAGATGAGTGACAGCTTTTTAGTAATTATAAAGGGAGTGTTTCTGTGCTATATATAATCCAATCAGAATTGTTTAAAACTTGTTTTTCATGCTGCTAAAACCAACGGCCACATACACGCTGCAAAGTTTCGGGAATTACATTAGCATATAAATGCGGGATTCACTCTTGAAATAGCTATGATTGACATATTGATAGCCATAGTTAGTTCCTGAATAAAGCAGACTTTTGGACTGAAATGGTTGAATAGTCTGCTGACTGACAGACTCGCTCATAACAGTCCCTTGGACCTATGTAAACTGCACTGAAATCGTTGAAACACACAGACTGACAGCCGAGTCGGTCTTGTCACAATTTATATTTTTAATATCTAATAAACTAGTTTCTTGCATTTAAGCAAATCTTTTGGAACAAACATTAATATCACAAAGTGTCAATCATCCAGTTGTTTTTAGGGAAAATAGTAAATACTACATTGGTAAATAATGCTCGAATTATTCTGTTGGACGTACTGTTCAAAATTCATTTCTGCTCACCAAGCCTGCATTGATTTGATCCAAAATACAGTAAAAGAAGCCTGTTATTAATAAATAGTATATAGTTATGCATATTATGATCAAATATATTGTGTATTTTGTATAAATTGTATATTGCGAGACTAACCCCCACCCCCACCAAAAAAAAGTGTTATGGTGGGGACCCCCATAAGACTTGATTCAATTCGAGCACTGGATAAATGTGTTTAATTATGCTTGATGCTACGCACCAAAAGTGGATACACGTGCTTGGACATAACGGAAGTGACCATCATTGCCTAGATACATATTGTAATGGTTGACAACACATAAATATAGGTACAACCATAGATATAAATAACTAGATGCCGAATTCAAGCACTCCAGGCATGTAGGAGTGTCCGCCATCTTGGAACGGTCGACGGACGTCACTCACAGTTGACAAGAGTGCCCCTACACCGCGCTCCACAGCCATGGTTGTGAAAACCACGATGATTTATATTCCCGAAAAATAGGATGACATTTCGTTGTTGTCATGTGTTAGTGTAGCAGATACGTTTGAGTTTACACAACAATAAATATGTTGATTTTGAGTGTTAATGGACCGGCTCACGCCGTTCCATCATGGCGGACGACATAGAGCTTGTTAAGCGAATGTTGCGCCATCTTGGGAGAATGGCTGCTAGTGTGTTCAATGCAGTGTTTTATTTTTCTTGTTTGATTAGGAAATATAACTGCGGTAGGTTAGTCTTGCTGTGTTAAAAACTGCAATAGCATTACGCAGAGCCGTTCAGGAAAAGCCTCTGGTTCTTTCACTTTCAATTTCTCCATATATCAAATAAAACAAGTAACGGTACTTATCAAAACAATAATAGCAGCGGAGTATGAGCCTCCCAAGATGGTGGCGCCACTGGAACATGCAACATAGGGCGTGATGTCAGCTTCACATTCTCTATAGAGGGTATGGACGTGTCGTCACTTTACCACGTCAAAACCACTTGAGCATGCCGGAGCGCGCCCCATGGGTGACAAACCACTCAGCAAAATGACTGCTTACAATATCAGGAAAGGCAATTCCGCGCAACATTTCAGTGTCCAGGAACACCTGATTCCTTTGTAAGTCTTAGGGAACATTTGAAGTCAACTGTCTATATCAATAAAAAACTCAGCTTTGCATCCTTAAGGGCTCACCCAACCCTAACAATTGTGGGGAAGGGGGTGCATGTTAAATTATGACGTAAGGAGTACCGTTGATGTCTCAATGACGAAGACAAGAGTTGAAAAAATACAGCAAGAGTAGCAAAGTGATTTTTGCTTCATAAAGAATCAAATATTTTTAGTGGAAAAATAAAACTAACATAAATGTGTTAGCTAACATACACTAACAATAAACAACACATAGCATTCACCAATTTTGTTCATGTTATTAAGTAGGTATTGTTGTTGTAAAGTGTTCTTAATCGGTGCTTTAAAGTAATTTGAATGAGAACATGCGTTTAATAAAACACTATAAATTTATATTGCAAAAAGTACATTTTAATTTCCACTCAGGATGAATTCTAAGTAACATTTTGACCCAATATCTATATTTAACATCTATTTATATTCAAGCATTATTTCTCAGTAGGTTTCACACATCTAATAACTTGGCACATACTGTATAGGCTAGTTGACTTTGCTGAGAAGTCTTTTTCTCTCAGATCATCTTTTGCACGGAACATTTCCTTGATAAACCTGTTTAGCTCCTCGTGTTATGTATTCATTGGAACCTTTGGTCGTTAAATAACATTCAGACATTTATTATTTGACTAGAAGCCAGCAACCATGATCATTCTCATTGGGTGGATGCTACTGTGGTATTCACGCTCAAGGGTACATCTAATAAACCGAATAATAAACAGAATGCCAATAGAAATGTTTTCCAATCATTTCAAATATGTGGAAGGTTGGGAGACCAAAATACTTTTATAAAACAAACAAAATCGCAAGCAAACTTAAGATGACAAAACAACTATCACATAACTAAAACCTAGTCATATTATTCATCACCCTTTGTTAATTTTTTTACTTTCCAGATCCTACAATTGGAAGTCAATGCTAATGAATCTATAATCGATTGTCAATCATCTCATCATATATGATCAACACAATCAACCTCTGCATATGCTGTATATCCCTTAATTTCAGCTTTTATCATTAGCAGACTGACGGGGCAGAAAAGAGTTTCCACACATTTATATCTTAGGCCAATAAGAAAACTGATAGATCGGAAGTGGAGAATTTCCAGTGAAATCAAGATGATGGATTTTACTTATTAGTTTGTATAAAAACCAACGGAACTCCGTGGTCTTCATTTGCACATTTAAAAAAAAGAAGTTTAGGACAAACGACATTTGTTTTAAATTAAGTTTCTGTCAAGCATTACAACGCGACAGCACTCACACCTGACCTTTTATTGTGTTGCACTTAAGAAGAAAGTTTTGAACACAATAAAACTTATTATATAAAGGAATACTTCATCATTTACTCACCTTTGTTTCAAATCTGTATAAATGTCTTTGTTCTGATGAACACAGAGAAAGATATTTGGAAGAATTCTTATAACCAGACAGATTTTGCCCCCCATTGACTCCCATAGTAGGAAAAAATACTTGATCATATTTTTGTTCTGTTGAACACAAAAGAAGATATTTTGAGAATGTAGGACAGCAAACAGTTCTGGGGCCAGGAAATGTCAATGACCGACAGCCAGTACTTGTATGTGCTATTGTGATGTGTGTCAGATGAACAAGATTCGAATGAAGGATACATGTCTGTAAAGTAATATTTACCCAAACATTTGCCAAGGTGAAGGTTGCCTACTGTAATTACACCCCGCTATATTTGACCCGATACAAAATACAGGGAAACTGGCTTCACTCTTATTGCTTCAGCAGCAGCCAAAATTGGTTCAAACTGGTAGATATATTACTATGTGCAAATCTTTTGCGCAAAAAAATGTATTTAGATGCATCTCATAGACCAACAGATTCTACTGCGACAACTTGTATAGTGTGATGACATCCCCCGTCACTGGGGCATGTTGTCACAAAGGGCCATGTATGTTTAATGACCTGTTTTATTTGGGCAATGACAGTGGAAAATGTTCTGTTATGTGTAATTTATTAGAATCTATTATTTCCTGAAGCTTATGAAAACAAAATCTCAATCTCAATCTTAACGTGTTGTAACGCAGGTTCTTTGTTAGTTAGATCTTTTATAATGGCATAGCAAGTATGCAAACCGCAAACCACAAAAGAGCAAATGCCAGTAACATCACATTGACTTCCTGTAAAGTAAAAAAAAGAGCTATTCTAGAATGCAATGCTGAAATTCAGGTAGTGATCTATGAATTCATAGAACTTTGCAAGAATGCCGGTGTGCAGCTCCACCTGTAGCAAGAGAAATGAAACCAGCAACACGCACCGAGAATCTTTTGCTAAAACCTATACTGGACGAATAAACCTGGTTAGTTTTGTATCCACCCAGAAAGGAACAAGAAAAATATAATTAACACTTCTTTGCAAATTATGATCTGTTCATTAGGCTACATTTATAGTTGCCTACAAAACTGGACAAAGGACTAATAGGTAAGGATATGATCTGAATCTTATGTGTATGTCTGTACGTCTGATGAAGAGCTTGTGTGCTCGAAACGTCACGCGCCATGCGAAAGTTTTTTAAATAATAAAGTAGCCTATTTTTGATATTTTTGCAGCGCTGGTGTGCCGACATTTGTTACTACTTGGATTTACTCTCTTGGTCGAGCACCCATTTGAGATTGATGTGCGTGTTTTTGTCCTCACTATGTCTGTATATTAACATTGTTGGTTTTAATAATTGTTATTATTTTTAAAAATTAGCTTTAATAATTGAATTCATCGCTTTGGTTTGAGTGTTTTGCTTCAGGCATCATAATTGTTTTTAAATGTTGATATATCCGTGTATAGATACTTTCGATCAATTTCAAGAACTTCCTCATTCAAGTGTTGACACTGCGGCGGTTGAAATATTTTTTTCATATTATTTATGTATTGGGAAATTGATGTACTGCGCAGTATGACACTGCAACAAACAAGACGCTCATTCACACAATCACCTTAAAAAATATGCTTCTAACTATTGGCTACTACATCAGTCTTTACTAAGAACATAGTTTTCATAGTTTTGAAGAATTTACTTTTATTCTAAAATATGGGAAAATAAATATTCATAGAGAATACGTGACACAGCACTTTTGAATGGAAGTCTATATTTAGACAAGAAATACAAAAAGTTAGATTTTGTTTGAACTGTAGGCTAATTATAATAACTTAAAAAACAATTATTTAAAAGAAGGTGCTACAAAAGGTTCTTGGCAGTGATGTCCATCAACCTTTCACAAAATGTTTTGTGAAAGGACTTGGCAGTCCAAAAATCCGTAAAAATAGGAAACAAAATACTGTATTAATATGAAGGAGTTTTCCATATTCATTTTTACAGTTGTTTATTTTACAGTTTGCACAGCATTAAATTAATGCTACATTTCAGTATTAACGGAAATGTCTGTAAAATAAAGGGAAAATGTACTGGTAATTTTCTGCCAGGACTTTATCCGTTTTACAGTGTAGGGTAAAAACTATAAAAAGCAAGAAATGTTTCTTATAAAACCTTATAATAATAATAGTAAACTAATCTAAACTATTGCACACAAGTAACTATGGAAATTATGTTATAGTATAGTAATGCAATTTCATATCTCAGATAATAATTTTCCTACTGTGCCTTATTGGCTGCTTTTTCATTATTAATTTCAAGTAATCCATTTCAAATAAATAAACAGATAGATCAATAAATAAATCTAATTGAAGTTGTCTAATGATACATATGTTGGCACAGATATCATTTTGTCTAAAAAATAATTTAAAACACTTAAGCATGCAATTTTATATTAAAATGAAAAAAACAACAACAACAACATGTAAGTGTCCCTAAACCTTTGACTGACAGTTTATATGCTAGATGGTTTTACTGTGTTCACTTGTTTATAAACTGTATAGAAATATGACGATACTGAAATTTTTCTGCAACCGACATACACAACAACTGCCATAGAGACAACACACCTTTGTGTTTTTATCCCTCGACCTTTATTGCTACTGAGATATAGGTCTTGTGACAACTGGTCTTGTTATGTTATTGAGTCTCACACAACATTTCCAAATTATTGGATGGGAAAAACAGAGGTGGTTCATGGCACACAAGCTTTCTCAGAGGAACCTTTACATTTTTACATAGACATGAATAATGTGTACAATAAGGTGCACAAGACATGGGAAAGCATGATCCTAATCAAACTTTTCAGTAGTAAATACACTACTAAAACTAACACTGAAATCCTTCACTTAATACTTTTCACATTACAGCTTGTTAGCCGGAAATCATCAGGAATGTGAAAAAAGCACGGTAGGGCCAAATTCGGGGTAAGTTTCAACTTATTTCACTTCATGGCATGGAAATTTGCTCATGTGCTTGGTCACGTCCAAAGGGACATCCTGGGCGTAACATTAATGTAATGTAATTAAGTGGTAGCTTTCAAAGTACGAATATGAAATCCAAGGGTTACTCTACACATTCCATGCAGTGTACAATAGGTTGTTTTAGAAATGTCTATTTGAAGTGGTCCAGCTCCTCTTAACACATATTTGAAGATGGTGCATACAGTACGTCTTATATGAGAAACAAGTTCGACCTGTTTGTTTCGTACAATTTCCAACTCTTGGGAAGTCTCTGAAATTACCAAAATATGTTTTATATCTGCATAGACTACACATAATCACAGCTAAAACACCAACTGGTGACAACACTTTCACTGTAAATTTACAGGAACAAAGGGGACATAAAGGACAATGTATTTGGTGGTTCTACTGATTTTCATTGGTAATTATCCAACCAACATTTCCTTCTTATGTACAAAATAATGCATAACACTCAGAAACCTGTTAAAACTCATAGGAACTAAATGTCTTTCATCAGGATTTCTGGGGCCAACTTGTGTTAATCTAAATAATGAGTCTCAATCAGGTAAAAGCAAAAAGTGTTTTGTATCCTCAGTGAGAAAGAAGGCAAGTGGTATAATGAAAAATATGCCAATTTAATTACTAATACAGTATCTATTATAACCCCTTTTCTCCTTAGCATCATCAACAGATTCACCACATAACACGTCCTTATCAGACCAAGCTGTTACGGTCAAGACTCAAATGATTGTAAGGCCATGCATGCTTTAAAGACTTCATGTGACTTCATCTTTTGTGTTTTTGTTCTCATCATGTTAATTGTTCTGACAACTTTGAAATTAGTGTGGAAAATAATAAAAACGTTAGATTGTGTAGGGTTCTATGTGATCTTTGAACTGGATATATCTTTGTTTCTATAGAACAGAGTGAGGCAGTTGTGGCCAGCTGCTAATCGTACAGAGATCAAAATTTTCAGGTATGCAGGAAAATAAATCATCTAAATATACACAATAAGGGGAGAATTTCTTTTTGTTATACATAATTACAACAATATGCTAAAAATAATAATATATTACTATTATATATTATATTACATTTAATTAAATTACATGATATCATATATTATATTATTATGCATATATCTTTCACATGATAAATTATTTATGTATTTATTTATATAAAAAAATATCATAGATATAAAAATGTAGATGTGAATATTTTGCTCTCAATTTTGAGTATGCTGTAAATTATAGTCTTAATGTACACATCCTATGAAATTATTACACATTTGTTTTCTCTTTAAAATATATAACAGAACATGAAACATTGTAAACATATTAATATATCTTTATGATAATATGTAATCATTAGAAGCGATTCATTTCCAGTCTCTGACTTTTTATAATCTTGTTTCGTTGTCTTGTTGAAAGACATGATATTCAGTCAATTTATGATCAGTCGCCGAAGTCTTTTTGTCACTTTCACAGTCTTTCGAATTTCCTCAGCCAGTGTTTCAGTTTTTACATATACATTATATTTATACATTTGGCAGATGCTTTTCTCCAACGCGACTTACACTGCATTGTACTATACATTTTATTGTTTCTGACTACGTGCAATCCCCTGGGATTGAACCCATGACCTTGGCATTGTTAGTGCCATGCTCTAACCACTGAGCCACAGGAAATCTTTTTCTTAAAAAAGGACAAATCTAATCTAATCTTAAAGACTTAACAAAGAGGGGAAAATAAGTACATAAGATTAGAAAAAATGAATGTTAAATGTGGTTTAGTTTGACTTTTTTATTTTTAAATTAAAATTTGAAATAAAATTTAATTTAATATGACTTAATATTTCAGGAAGGGGCCACTTATTATTGCGAGACAATACTGGTATCCCTCTTTAGTAATAGGTAAGAAATCATTTTTAACACATTCTTAAATTCGTATTTCTATTGTTTGTGGTTTTATGTTTATATGTATGCTTATGTCATTTTCTTTCCGCAGGTCTTAAAAAACCACAACCCATGTCAAGTGCATTTACCACAGCCACAACCCCAACAGTCCCAAATACAACACAGTCATTTACCAGTATTTTGCCTTCTTCAACTTTACAAACAATCACAGAAACAACCGCATCAGAACCACCAACATCCAACACAACAAAGACCACGATTTCAACACAAACAACCACCATCATTCAAACAAGCAGCACAACCAATGAGAAACCTACCTCAAGATCAATATCAGCAGCGCCACCAACAAACACAGCTTCAAGCACAACAAATACGCAACCAGAAACAATCAACCCAACACAACCAAACATCACAACACATTCTACACTTTCAACAGACTACTCAATACAACAAACAATCACAACACCTTTAGTGACATCTATTTCATCAACCAGGACCACACTAGCAACTACATTAAGAGAGCCAATAAACAACACAACAAAGCACACGACCACTAGAAATGAACACACAACAGCATCACAGGTGACTGCAGAATCTGTGGGTATGGATACGAGTGTACAGAAAACAACTGCAGTTTCATCTACAAATCTGCCAACTACATCAGGAGCAGGAGACGGTTTTCAAGAGTTCAAAACAACAACAACAGCTGCAAGTACAACAGCTAAAAGAACATTCAGTCCAGCAACACCACTTTCCATGTCAAATATATCAGGCTCCACAGTGACACCAGGAACAACAAAAACGGCAACAACTGCAAGTCCAAATACAGGTTTGCCAAAATATGCTATAGTTGTATTTACAATCTGAAAATGAAATTTGAAATTGTTGGTTTGTAGTATGACCATAACTAGCGTTTTAGAACTAGTGTGCTCTAAAACAAAATTTAGAATTAAAATTGTTCATTTCCTAGTAAGGTAACATTCATGCCACCAGGTGTCAGGATAAGACTACTGTCATGATGGCAAGAATTGTTGGCTCAGCTTTCAGGTGGTTGTAAAATTGGCACACAGTGTTCTCTTGTAGTAAATAGTGATTGTTTTAAATCAGGTTTCACAAAGAGTCCTATCACCCCACCCATACAGTATAGTTGGGTCGAATAGCTAGCCGGGTTGTCACGTTGAATCCCTTAAACAAGCAGATTAATGTTTTTTGTTTGCAACACAAAGCCAGGGCTGGGGAGTCAACCTGCAACTGACAAACATAGTTAAAAAGAAAGCAAAGTGGGATTATTACATTATGAAGAGCTGACAGTTGACTATGACTGCTTTATTGTTACACAAATGAAAATATGCTGCTCAATTTTAATTTGAGGTCATGGCAACAGTTCACCACTAGAAGTGTAGTAACAACCGAGGCAGGGACAACTATTTAGCACAATATCTGGTTTTGCGTCACAAAGTGAAAGCAATGCTTTTTATCATTTCTTTTTAAATCATGTTGAGTAATTCACTAACATTACAGAACTATTGTGATGCTTGTTTATATAGACACTGTCAAAAAGACAACTCGGATGGAAACACCCGAAGAACCTACCACGGCCATTGGAGCTACTAAAGTGAAAACAACAAAAAAACTGCCTAATGAAACAACAGTGTCTACATCAGAAACAGCATCCAGTGGTGTTTTTACAACTGCAGAGGCAACTACTGCAAGATCATCAGGAATGACATCAACATTGCCAGCAGCTGTATCAGAGACAAGCACAACAGCAAATGTTAGAAATGTAAAGGAGACAACCGCAGTCAAGACCACACCCACCTCTTCTGCAACAACAGATATAAGAACAACGACAACAGGCTTAGCAAAACATGCTACTGTATCTGAAGCCCTAACGTTGGTACCAGAAACACCTGAAGTTACAACTGAGTCCTCACCAGCAAAAACTGAATCTGCAACACAAGTGAAGCCAGTAACAGTGGCTCATGCTGTAGATGTGCCCAATACAGCACAGGCACCAGGGACAAGCACAGCAACAACTGTTATAAACGAACCTGAAACAAGTACAACCAAGACTACATTAGCACAGGGTTCATCTTCTGTAATAAAATCTACAACAGAAGGTACAAGAACAACAACACGCTTCGCAGAGAATGCTACTGAATCTAAAGCCTCAACCTTGGTACCAGAAATCATTCAAGTTACAATGGAACCTTCACCTGCCAAAACTCAATCTGCAACACAAGTTTCAGTGAAGCCAGTAACACACACATATACCTCAGAGGGACCGACAAGTGCTATCAAAGTAACACAAGAGTCTGCGACAAAAGCTGATTCAAGTTCTACTTCAACACCACAGAGTACAGCGAAAGAATCTAATACAGCAAATGCACCAGGGACAAGCACAGCAACATCTGTTATAAATGAACCTGAAGCAATTGCAACAATGACTACATCAGCTCAGGGTTCATCTTCTGTAATAAAATCTACAACAGAAGTTACAAGAACAACAACACGCTTAGCAAAGCTGGATACTGTACCTGAAGACTCAACCTTGGTACCAGAAACATTTAAAGTTACAATAAAACCTTCACCAGTCAAAACTGAATCTGTAACAGAAGTTTCAATAAAACCAGTAACAGTGGCTCATACCTTAGGGAGCGCGACCACTGTCTTCAGAGTAACACAAGACCCTGCAACACACGATAATGCAGGTACTGCTTCGACAGCACATACTACATTGAAAGAATCTAACACAGCAAAAACAAATGCACCCAATACAGCAAATGCACCGAGGACAGGCACAGCAACAACTGTTATAAATGAACCAGAAGCAAGTACAACCAAGATTAAACCAACAGAGGGTTTATCCTCTGTAATAAATTCTGAATCTGCAACAGTAAATGTAAGGACAACGACAACAGACCAATCAAAGGTAGCTACTTTACCTAATGATTTAGAAACACTTGAAGTCACAACTGAGTCGTCAATGGCCAAATCTACAACCGTTATATCAAAGGCAGTAACAGTGGCTCATACTGTAGATGTGCCCAATACAGCACATGCACCAGGGACAAGCACAGCAACAACTGTTATAAACGAACCTGAAACAAGTACAACCAAGACTACATTAGCACAGGGTTCATCTTCTGTAATAAAATCTACAACAGAAGGTACAAGAACAACAACACACTTCGCAGAGAATGCTACTGAATCTAAAGCCTCAACCTTGGTACCAGAAATCATTCAAGTTACAATGGAACCTTCACCTGCCAAAACTCAATCTGCAACACAAGTTTCAGTGAAGCCAGTAACACACACATATACCTCAGAGGGACCGACAAGTGCTATCAAAGTAACACAAGAGTCTGCGACAAAAGCTGATTCAAGTTCTACTTCAACACCACAGAGTACAGCGAAAGAATCTAAAACAGCAAATGCACCAGGGACAAGCACAGCAACATCTGTTATAAATGAACCTGAAGCAATTGCAACAATGACTACATCAGCTCAGGGTTCATCTTCTGTAATAAAATCTACAACAGAAGTTACAAGAACAACAACACGCTTAGCAAAGCTAGATACTGTACCTGAAGACTCAACCTTGGTACCAGAAACATTTAAAGTTACAAAAAAACCTTCACCAGTCAAAACTGAATCTGTAACAGAAGTTTCAATAAAACCAGTAACAGTGGCTCATACCTTAGGAAGCGCGACCACTGTCTTCAGAGTAACACAAGACCCTGCAACACACGATAATGCAGGTACTGCTTCGACAGCACATACTACATTGAAAGAATCTAACACAGCAAAAACAAATGCACCCAATACAGCAAATGCACCGAGGACAGGCACAGCAACAACTGTTATAAATGAACCAGAAGCAAGTACAACCAAGATTAAACCAACAGAGGGTTTATCCTCTGTAATAAATTCTGAATCTGCAACAGTAAATGTAAGGACAACGACAACAGACCAATCAAAGGTAGCTACTTTACCTAATGATTTAGAAACACTTGAAGTCACAACTGAGTCGTCAATGGCCAAATCTACAACCGTTATATCAAAGGCAGTAACAGTGGCTCATACTGTAGATGTGCCCAATACAGCACATGCACCAGGGACAAGCACAGCAACAACTGTTATAAACGAACCTGAAACAAGTACAACCAAGACTACATTAGCACAGGGTTCATCTTCTGTAATAAAATCTACAACAGAAGTTACAAGAACAACAACACGCTTAGCAAAGCTGGATACTGTACCTGAAGACTCAACCTTGGTACCAGAAACATTTAAAGTTACAACAAAACCTTCACCAGTCAAAACTGAATCTGTAACAGAAGTTTCAATAAAACCAGTAACAGTGGCTCATACCTTAGGAAGCGCGACCACTGTCTTCAGAGTAACACAAGACCCTGCAACACACGATAATGCAGGTACTGCTTCGACAGCACATACTACATTGAAAGAATCTAACACAGCAAAAACAAATGCACCCAATACAGCAAATGCACCGAGGACAGGCACAGCAACAACTGTTATAAATGAACCAGAAGCAAGTACAACCAAGATTAAACCAACAGAGGGTTTATCCTCTGTAATAAATTCTGAATCTGCAACAGTTAATGTAAGTACAACTACAACAGACGAATCAAAGGTAGCTACTTTTCCTAATGATTTAGAAACACTTGAAGTTACAACTGAGTCGTCAATGGCCAAATCTACAACCGTTATATCAAAGGCAGTAACAGTGGCTCATACCTTAGAGGGACCGACCACTGTCATCAGAGTAACTCAAGAGTCTACAACACAAGCTCATGCAGATACAGCATCAACAGCACATACTACATTGAAATCAAATACAGCACAATCATCAAATACACCAACTAGAGCATCTGAATCAGGGACAAGAACATCAACAACGGTGATAAATGAACCAGAAGCAATTACAACCAAGACTACTTCGACTCAGGGTTCATCCTCTGTCATAAATTCTGAATCTTCCACTGTAGATATAAGGACAACAACAACAAACACTTTACCTGAAGATTTCACCTTGGTACAGGAAACATCAAAGCCTGTATCAATGGCCCATACTTTAGAGGGACAAACCACTGTCATCAGAGTAACACAAGCTGATGCAGGTACAGCTTCAACAACACATACAACATTGAAATCTAATACAGCACAATCATCAAAAACACCAACTAGAGCAACTGAATCAGGGACAAGCACATCAACAGCTGTTATAAATGAACCAGAAGCAATTACAACCAAGACTACACCAGCCGAATATACAAACTCTGTATTCAAATCTACAACGGAAGGTACAAGGACAACAACAACAGGCTTAACAAAGAGTGCTACAGTACCTAAAACCTTGGTAATAGAAACATCTCACGTTACAATGGAACCTCCACTAGACCAAACTGCAACAGTTACATCAAAGCCAGTAACAGTGGCTCATACCTTAGCACCAAACACTGTCATCAGAGCAACACAAACTGATTTAAATTCTGCTTCAACAACCCATAAGATATTGAAAGAATCTAACACAGCAAATGCACCAGGCACAAGCTCAGCAACAACTGTTATGATTGAACAAGAAACAAGTACAACCAAGACTTCAGCTCAGGGTTCATCCTCTGTAATAAATTCTGAATCTGCATCAGTAGATATAAGGACAACGACAACAGGTCAAGCAAAGGTGGCTACTTTACCTGAAGCTACTTTAACCTTCGCACCAGAAACATCTCAAGTTACAACTGAGTCATCACCAGCCAAAACGGAATCTACAACAGTTAAATCAAAACAAGTAACAGTGGCTCATAACTTAGAGGGGCCGACCACTGTCATCAGAGTAACACGAGAACCCGGAACACAAGCTGAGGCAGGTACTGCTTCAACAACACATACAACGTTGAACGAATCAAATATAGACGACTCAACAAATGCAACCACTACATTAACTGGATCGAGCACAACAACAACTTTTATAAATGAACCAGAAATAACTGCAACCAAAACTACATTAGCTCAGGATTCAACCTCTGTGATAAATTCTGCAATAGCAGAAGCAAGGACAACAACAACAACAGGCTTAGCAAAGCTTGCTACTGTACCTGAAGCCTTAACCTTGGTACTACAAACCTCTCAAGTCACAATGGAACCTTCACCAGCTAAAACTAAATTTACAACACAAGTTGCAGATGCAGGCATTGCTTCAACAGCACATACAACATTTAAAGAAGAATATAGTACAGCCAAAACAAACGCACCCAATACAGCAGATGCACCAGGCACAGCAGCAACTGTTATAAATAACCAAGTAACAAGTACAACCAAGACTACATCAGCGGAGGGTTCATCCTCTGTAATAAAATCTACAACAGAAGTTACAAAGACAACAACAACCGGCTCTACAAAGCTTGCTACTGAATCTAAATCCTCAACCTCGGTACCACAAACTTCTCGAGTTACAATGGAACCTTCACCAGCAAAAACTCAATCTGCAATAGTTGCTTCAAAGCCAGTAACAGAAGCTCAGACTTTTAAGGGACCCACCAGTGCCATCAGAGTAACACAAGAACATGGAACACAAGATGATGCAAGTACTGCTTTAAGCGCACACACTACAATGGAAAAATCCAACACATCATCAAATGTACCCAATACAGTAAATGCACCAGGGACAAGCACAGCAACAATTGCTATAAATCAACCAGATGCAAGTACAGCCAAGACTACGTCAACTCAGGGTTCATCTTCTGTAATAAATTCTTCAACAGAAGATGCTAAAACTACAGTCTTAGCCAAGAAAGCCACTGAATCTGAAGCCTCAACCTTAGTACCAACGGAACCTCCACCAGCCAAAACTCAATCTACAACACAAGTTTCAATGAAGCCTATAACAGTGGCTCATGCCTTAGAAGGACCGACAACAAACGCAACCACAACAGCGCCACCAGTAGCACCTCCAACAGTCCTAAAGTCTGTATCACCAACTACACAAACATTAAAATCAACTGAAAACACAACCACATATACAAGAACAACTCCTCTACCTCCAACAATAAAGTCCACAAATGCTTCAACAAGAAACGCATCTGCGCCGCATACTTCACCAGCACCACCACGACACGAACCAGCTTCATTGAAACCCCCAACATCAGCAGCAGCAATGTATGTTCCAACTGAGTTACCTACTCATCGACCGGACCGGAACGAGGGAAGCATAGACTTACTATTCAGTCTCAACGAAACTTTCGACATAGTGTATAGTGACAGAACGACCGACGATTTCCTCTCCTTGGCCACTAAAGTGGTTATTGCGGTAAGCCTTTCTTGTTCCAGAAATGATCAATTAAAGCAACGAGAAAACTTGTTACATGAGCTGTGTCATGGAATGTTTTTCATGTCAATTCTGTTATGCAAATAAGTAATAGACTGAGCTATGGCACTGATCACATTCACTGTGCTTTTTCTCAAACTGTCAATTAAAAGGCAATATTGGCCTGTCCATAAAAAAATACATGAAATAAAATTCACAATGTCAGTATCTTTTGAAAACATATTACGTTTAATGAACTGGTATTTCGTTTGTTGTTGCAAAAGCTATATTTGCTCATAAATGTATTAAATTATCATGTTGTTCATCACATGCAGATAAACAAACTGTACAAGGAGAAATATAAAGAATTCAAGCGGTCAAGAGTCAACAGTTTCTCGTAAGTATAAAACTGATGATAACCCTGATGATTACGATGACTACATTCTAAGTACATTATGACAGCACATGAACATGATTCCTCTATGTTGTACAGAAAGGGATCCATTAAAGTTGATATGACTCTGGTCTTTGAGAACACTTCCGTGGTCCCAAGCACCGCTAATGTAGAAGATGTTCTATACAATGCTGTTACGATCAGTGACATCCCCCTGAACATCATCAATGATACTATCAAAGCAGGTGAGTTTGGAAACTACACAAATTAGCATAACATTTACATATTGATGTTTCGTTTTTCAGCATTTTGGTGATCTGTTTTGATTCTAATATTTCAATTCCCGTGCCAATAGCTACTCCTTATACAGATGCACTTACCACAATTAATCAGGCGAACACGGCAACTGTACAACAAACTACCGTGAAAACGAACACAAACACAGGTGCACAGTGTAGTATGCAGTGTATTAACTGCTGATTCAGATAAGTCCTGACCTATTCTCGATTATTATTATTAATATATTCTTTCCTTAACTTTTCAGGATACACAAACACGCCCTCTTCTGCATCTCCATGGACTCTTCACTATTCAATAATGGCTGCAACTGCCATCACAACAGTTTTCGTCACTCGTGCTGTTGTTTAATTGATTTAAATGACAATGAGCACTGCACAAGCTGAATTAAGAGGTATAATACAAGAGAAAGATCAAACCCATGAACCATAAATACTGAAATTATAAATGTCAAATTGTTCAACTTTTCCTGTAATAATATTGTGTTAAAAAATCTTATCAATGCACTTCCAGGTTTTGGTTATAAACCAAAAATGTTTAGCACTTTAACCCAGAATTAAATTTCTTGAATTGTGTTTTATTGTTTTCATAATTATAACATAAATGTTATTTTTGAAATGGAAAAATATGCTACACAGCAAATAAATAAATAAATGGTCAAAAATGTAGGCTTATCTGAAACTATTTTAATCATAGTGAAAAGTCTTTAAATGCTGTAACATAAGTAAAGTAAAATGTTATTTAATAAAATTGTTTAATAGATTACTTAAACTAAATATTTAAGAAAAGCAGTCCAAAAAATGTAGAAAAATTTAAATACAGAAAGTGACCCTAAACCTTTCACTGATAATATAAATAAAAACACATCTCCAGACCTCAAAGGTCAGCCGTGAACTAACCTTTCCATAGGCTATTTGTCAGAGAAAATATTTTTAAAAGAACATTAGTTTGCAAAACCAGATGGTTGCTATAAAAAAACAACACAAAATATTGAACATGTTGCTTGTTTTTATTCTCAATTCTTTCTTATAAATGTTGTCTTGAAAGAATTTCCCTTGTATGTCTTCCGCTTTTTGTGACTGTGGGTCAATTCAAAATAAAAAGTGAATGCATTCTCACATTAATCTGCAGAGTCTTCTTTTGTTTCCCATTGATTTTGTCACCAGTAACTAGATAACTGATTAGTTTTCTGTTTACCCAGTGTTTATCCCATAGTCCTAAACAATTGCCCATAGGTTTAAGTACGAGAATAGAGCTATTAGCCTACTCAGAATAGTCAGTTTATTCTTTTGTAGAATTAGCATTTTAAACCATTTTATTGTGTAAAATTTCTATAGAATTTAGAAGATCTGCTCAGTTTATAAAGCAGACAGACTGGCAAGGCTAACCGTGGATTATCCCGCTTATACAACGGGCATTTGCCAAGTTAAAACTGTAAGTAATGTTTACAGTGTATTTTTTGATCAGACAGGTGAAAATGACAGTTATATTTGTCAGTTACATGCTTTCTCTAGGTGTAATGACTCTGTCATGAGGCGAGAGGGAACACGAGAATGCAGACAACGGTTAAGGGGTAACAAGGACTTTAATACAAGAACAAACGAGAAACAAAAACCCACGAGGGAGTAACAAAACATAACAGCTAGGGTAGGAACAGGAACATCGACTCTCTACCCTAACTAAACTAGACTTACGTACAGTTCAAGACACGGCGGGTGACAAGGACACATGGCAAACCACTCCACACAAACGACAATCATCCAGCACAAGACAGAAGACACAGGGGCATTAAATAAGGGGACAAATCAAGAGGGAACAGTTGTGGGGGATGAAATCATTACAAGCAATAACAGGTAACCAGAGGGCGGGAACAGAGACAAACCGGAGAGAGCATATGGAAGGCCAACAGGGCCAGAATGCCTCTCTCCACATGAAACAAGAGGTTCTGTCATGATTCTGCCACTAGATCAAGAAAACCAAGACAAGATGGGGCAGAACCATGACAGACTCAGTATCTTTGCGAATTTGATTTAAGAACATCAAAATTCTGGCGGTAGATATCTAACCTTAATTTGGCCCTTAAACTTTGAAATAACATTTGCAGCCTTGTTTAGGATTCAGAAATAATTTTAACTATTTAAAATTCATTTTAACTATTTACATAGCTACGTACCAAGGTAGGCCTACATCTTATGAAACAAAACATGCAGTAATGCCACATATTCTACATAATTCTACATATTTCATTATTATCTTAAATATAAATTTATTTACTGGAAGTCTGCTTTGCAACAATTCAGTACTGTAAAAATCACTTTAAAAATCTATTTAAATTAAACTGAAGAATAACAGATTTCCCCTTTATTTAATAAGACACTTCATAAAGCAGTACAGACATGTTTAGGAACAGTTTCAGATTCTTTTACCTATGGGTAAAATACATATACAAATACATGTGCTCCTAAACAAAACGATGTTGTAATTAAATTTAAACATACTATTTCATCAAAGTTAATATTAACTTACTTATTTTAATTACTGTGGTATGGATGAATGTTCAGAGTTAGTTTAAATGTTTAAACTTATCCTCATTACTTCTCCAACGCAACTCAATAAAAACTATTTATAGACATTTTCATGACATAATCATCATAATACCATTACACAGACATACAATTACACAGACATACAACACATAACGCTTCATAAGAATAATTCTTCAGATAACTGTTATTAAAACAGATAACAGCTCGTGACATACTGTGCGCAGTAACTTGTTGATTCTGACTGAACAATAAATATGTAACGAATGTAAAAGATCAAAGATGACATGACAAAGTTTTGTACATATTCTGATGGGTAAATGTATGAATAGTTCTTGTTGGTTTCCTCATGTGAATGTGATGCTTACTGGTGCATCACACCTGACAGCAGCAGTGATGCCAGAGCCATCCACAAAACTGTGAACATGCTAGAGATGACTGGAGAACTGCCATTGGGAGGACTGGGAGTAGCTGTGAAAATAAAAAATAAAATATATATACACAAAGTTCCACACTTATTTTATTTATATTTTAAATTTATTTATATTTAAATAAATGTATATTTATTTCATACTTCTATGTACGTCTACATATGTATTATATGTCATTACACGACAGCACTAAACACAAATCTTTAAATACTGACCTTGGACTCCTGAAGAGTCTGTAGCAGTGACAGTTTTCTCATCTATCGGTACGGTGAAAGAGCCATTTTTAACTGCCTCAACGATGAAGTTAACCACTTCCTGTGCTTTAGGAACAGTCCCGTTGTTGATGAACTCAAGTGCACCATCTGTCACGATGGAGCCTTTGCTGTGAACACATGACAAGATGGGTTCAAATATGGACAAATTGAAAAACAACTGGATAACTCAACTATTGACTGAAAGTGGGCATTCGCTTGTAATTTTATTAAATTTTAGTGTTTATTATTAGTAGCCTTACCTGAATTTCCTAATAACCATTCGTAACATGTTTGCGTAACGTCTCTTGAAAACTGTAACAAACTGTGAATGCACAAAATATTGAAGAAATAATTCCATGCAAATATTTAATTATGATTTTAGTTCAACAAATTATTTCTAATTGGACAGATCCATTTTTGCTAAATAAATATTTTACCTGAGTGGTGATATTGTGTGCCAGCTTTATGGCCTCAGGTGAGGACAAGTTGGACAAGGCATCAGTGAAGTTATCAGTAATGCTAAATGTAACATTAATCTGTGATGTATTGAAGGTAGTAGAGGGTGTCGCTGTAGAATAAAGAGAACAAGAAACACAACACATTAGCATCGTCAGTAAAAAGTATTCTGTGAGCCTAGTATTTTAACAAAGAATTTATTCTGAATGTAGACTCTATACATGCAAACCCAAAAATGAACCTTTAAATATATATATATATATTAAATACCTGTTTACACAAAGACTTCTAGCACAGTGCAAGTTTGAATGTTTTTTTAATCCAATGACCTATATGCCATGATTGTCACATGACTAATCACATCAGGGCTGCAGGAAATGATGTCATGACAGCACAGAAACTAGAGCAGTGCAAAGCCATGGGTTGAGCTTAAAAATGTGACCATGTCTGTGAAATCCTGGCTAAAGTCTCATAATGATGAGATTAGAAACGTCAAAATATGATCTCAAACATTAATTTCACTACGATTTCAATCTTTGATAGTCAATATTAAAGATATCAAGGTTATATTTTCACAGAATTTTCTTTATGTTATGTAAAGGTATCATGTACATAAAAAAGTAAACCACAAAAAAAGTTGGACTTTATCAATATTTTATAATCGATACATGAGTGTCTGAAATGATCAACATTTCATATTTTGTACGTTGTAAAACAGCTTATAACAAATGCAGGAAATTAAACAAGATCACAGACCGCTCCACCACCACCATTAAAGAGAAATATTGCAAACACACACTGACCAGTAGTGGCAGCGGCAGTGGCAGGTGCCGTAACGTTGATGGAGTCATTTTTGATTTGAATGGTCAGATTTCCAGCCGTAATTGCATCAACAAGGACTTTGGCCAACTCGGATACGTTAGGATTACTGTTACTGGCATTGAATTCAAGAGCTCCGTCTGTCACGATAGAACCATTGCTGAAAGGAAACAACCACGTTAAAACACAAAACACAAAAACAAACTGCTAAATGAAGTACAAAGTTACTGAAGCCAGCCAAACAATACATTTAAATTAGTTTGTTGAAATTGATGAAATCATTACCTGAATTTCCGGATAATATGGCGTCTGAAGTTTGTATAGCGTTTCTTGTAAACGGACTCAATCTAAAACAATTTCATAATTAGACACACATCCTTTTTGGATGGGAAACTGTTCATTTTGAACAGTTTTAGTGTTTCTAGTTTGCAAGAATTTAATGTTATTTTAGCCATTAGTTGAACACTGCAACTACAACTGCGAAAAATAAATGAACACAATTTTAAGTAAATCTCACAACAGAGAAAAATATTACCTGAGATGTGATGTTATCTTTCAGGGTTATGGTTTCGGAAGCATTCAGATTACTGTAGACTTCCTTGAAAGGTTTGTCGATGCTGTAAATTATATTAAACTCTGTAACAGCAGAGGCAGTTGGATTTGGAGTCATCCCGTTCGAGGCTGTCCCACTTGTAGCTGTTGCATTTGTTGATGTCCCAGTGGTAGCTGTTGCATTTGTTGATGTCCCAGTGGTAGCTGTTGCATTTGTTGATGTCCCAGTGGTAGCTGTTGCATTTGTTGATGTCCCAGTGGTAGCTGTTGCATTTGTTGATGTCCCAGTGGTAGCTGTTGCATTTGTTGATGTCCCAGTGGTAGCTGTTGCATTTGTTGATGTCCCAGTGGTAGCTGTTGCATTTGTTGATGTCCCAGTGGTAGCTGTTGCATTTGTTGATGTCCCAGTGGTAGCTGTTGCATTTGTTGATGTCCCAGTGGTAGCTGTTGCATTTGTTGATGTCCCAGTGGTAGCTGTTGCATTTGTTGATGTCCCAGTGGTAGCTGTTGCATTTGTTGATGTCCCAGTGGTAGCTGTTGCATTTGTTGATGTCCCAGTGGTAGCTGTTGCATTTGTTGATGTCCCAGTGGTAGCTGTTGCATTTGTTGATGTCGCAGTGGTAGCTGTAGATCCAGGCACAAGTAGGATTCCTGTTGTCCAAAAGTGGGAGAAAATGTTACATGGTACACTGACAAAAACAAAAATAATGCACTGTAGGATCAACTGGACGAATAACTTTTATAGATTTATCATCTTTTAAAGTTTAAGATGTAGTCATTATGGGAATCACATATTAACTGTATACTGTACTCAGTATAGACATTCACCCAGTGATAGTGTATTTATTTTCCCTTTTGCTACCATAAAAACATGCGACTTACATCTATTGTCTTGAAATGTCAATAATTTTAAAATATCACTAAATATATAAAACATGCCAAGTTTGTGATAGAAATTATGATAGGAAGTCTTTTCTGTAAGTGACAACAGATGTACTTATGCCATTTCTACACCTGTATTGTCATGCTGCCCTCTTAAGATGATGCACCTCGATACTCGCAAAACTGCTTTTTTTTACTCCCTTAGATGACTCAAAGAATTGGGTGTGTCAAATGAGTACATACGAAATGTGTATTGACTGGCATTAAAAACCACTGCTCTTAAACCTGGAATCGTCCTTGAAACGTGTAGTATCAGTTTTAACAAAAATAATCATTTTACATAAATTATTTTTTAATAATATATACAAATTTTAAGTAGTTTCTTAAGGCTCTCTGAAATGAGGAATGGACAGATTATTATTTGGTATCGTAACACTTACCGAGTACACACACAACAGGTAATATAATCCTCCACTCCATTGCTGTTCTTTTGACAGTATCCCTAAGAAGACATACAAACTGAATCAAACATGTTTCCTAATTAAATAAAATAAAAAGAAAAAAGAAAATAAATCCACATGGGAAGTGAGTTGATCATGCAATCGAAACAGAATCTGTGTCCAATATACATATGTATAGACAACATTTTTTTTATATTCACCAATTATTTACTTTTAAATAAATGTAAAGTATTATAATGTATTCCACACAAATAATTCAAAAGTGCATGAGGAATATGGACATATAGTTAAGAATAGAACATACATTCCATTTTTTATTAAAAAAAAAGAAACAAAGTATGTGGATACATTGCCATTGAATTAATAAAGTAATTATATAAAGTAATTATATCGCATATTTTATATTGAGAACAATAAAGTGAACAATTCAAAGCAAATATATGTAAATATATAAATAAATTACTTACTTTGTAATCCTGGATAATCCAAATAGGAGCCTTTTGATGGTGAAGACAAGTAGGTTTCTGACAGATTATACCAGACAGGCGAGTTTGTATTTAAGGCGAGACAAAGTTTTTTTAAGTAGAAGCATTGACCAGTGACAGCAAAGGGATGCTGACAGACTCGATGAGCAACCTTAAAAGAATAGCTTTCCTTCCTGGTACATGACTGTAATGACGAAAACTGCCCAAGTCAAATGATCAAGTAATCCATTGTTTTAACCAAATATGGATGAAGAGCAGCTTTTGAAAAGTTGAATTAAGGAAAAAGACAAAAAAGGTGCATGTTTTATATATATATATATATTGGAACCCAGCTCCATATTTTATTAATACTGTATAAGTCCAATATCAAAGATATAGCTTTTTTTATCTCCACACTGTTATATATTATTGTTTGCCTGTTGATCATCTTATAATTAGATATCTGTCTAAAACAACTATAGAAACCCCAAGAAATAACACATTTGTTCACTTTTATGGTGGCTTCACTTTTAAGCCGAGACACACCAAAACTCAAGAACAAAGACACAAGAATGTCACCAATAAATCACGTGCCTCTCCTATTACGAGTCAGTGGTTAACTTTCTTTATCTGTCCTACGAGCACTCGGTTTTCTTTTGGATTCACATTTCACCCAGATATCAGTGTTGAAAGTTGTTCAGTTATTTTCAACCCAGCATTGGGGCAAAAAGGAACAAACCCAATCCGTTGGGTTGTAAATTAACCTATGTTGGGCCATTGCAACCCAAATTGCTGGGTTGTTTTAACGCGTTGTTGGGTCATTTATAAACATTTTGGGTTGTACATATGTTTGACCACAGCATCCTTATCTCTTTCAACAATTTTCATTCTGAAATGTCAACAGTTCAGCAGAGTATCTGTTCATGAATATAAAAAGAACCAAATGGAAAATCAAATCAATCAAAATGCAACATACATGTTCATGACATTTAGCTCATGCAATCAAACAAAACTGGAAACATGCAACCTGATTTTTGGTGCCATGTTTTGTACAACCAGAAAGACCTGATCTCACGCATTATCATATTACTCAAATTTACAATATTACATTCTAAAAAAGCTATGTTGTTTTCTAGGTTAATTTAACCCAATGGTTGGGTTTGTCATTTTTAAAACCAACCCTACATTTTTTCGACTGTATAGCCCTAATACCTCAAATACTTGAAATGTCCTAAATGTTTCTATGAAACCCACATTCCTGCAGAGCTTACAGTAGCTCCAACACACCTTTAGTATCAAGCACATCTGAACCTCCTTATCAGTGTTACAGATAACTTGAAAATCACCGGCAGGTATAGAAACAGCTCTTCCCCCCAGGCAACACTTAAACAAGCAGAACACAGAGTTATTGCTACATTACATTTACATTCACATGAACCTGTCAGACAATTTAACCCAGAACAATTTACAATGTGTTTAAGCTATACATCAATATGCATGCCCCCTGGGATAAGAATCCATGACCGTTGTAATGTTATTGCTCTACTGAGCTGAAGGAACACTGATCCACTATCAAATCCACTTGATGACATTATAGTGCATATGTCATCTAAAAATAGATCGATAGATGACATTTTACAATCTTAGTGTCCTTAAGAAGTAAAATACTCTTAAAATTTCTGGACTCACATCTGCATTTTTTAAGAAAACCTGTGCTGTGTGAACAATTTTTTTTTTTGGAAAACTAGTTTGGAATGAATTTTGCGCCATTGAAATACAGTCTTACATGCATTGTGTGAAATGCTCACCTTGTGAAAATTACCCATGGTTTCACCAACACAATCTCACGGCAAAAACTTAACTATTTTACGAGGTGGCTAATTCATATGAATACCTAAATTTTAGTACGATTTGCTTATGCCCCAGTGACGTTAGGTTTAGGGGCGGGGTTAGGGGTGGGGCTTCAGTACTGCTTTTTTTCTAGTAATCGTACATTTTTGTACGATTCAAAACTTACGAAAACTGTAAATTTGTATGAAAATTTAAAGACACCCCGTAAAATAGTTACAAATTTCTGTGATATTAGGTTGGGTATACTACATGTAGTTTTTTGCTTTTGGTAGTAAAATCATTTTAAACAAAAAATTACTATGGTCTAGTCACAAAAACACGGTTACTACACATTTAAAACCCTGTTAAATTTTTCATTAAGGCTTGACTTTATGAATGAAATCCAAGCATTCGAAACTGATGTTAATCAAGATTCGACGGATGAAATCACAGATTTTAAATCATATTAATTGGCGTCAATTATAATTTCCCCGAAACGGGTGTTGTCATCTTTTCCACTTCTTTCAGTGTCTGTCACTATACATTTTATTCAGATGTATATCAAGAACAAAGGTGATTGTAAAGGTCATTGTTCCTAAAAATGTTATCCAGCCACTCTAGTCAAATGCTTAATGACAAGGACAATTGGAGAGACACACCCCATAATGAACACATGTGCGTGTATACCAGTTTCATTTAGACCTAGTTACATTTATACATTTACATTTATTCATTTGGCAGACGCTTTTATCCAAAGCGACTTACAAGTAGGAGAGCATATAAACATTTTTTCAACACGCTAAACCGTAGCGTTAGTTTACAACCGTGACTAATTCTAACAGCTTTTAATTAATAAACTTTCACAAATATATTACTTTTACTGGCATGTATAAAGTTACAGCTAAATGTAGGGGCAATAAAAGTATTTACTTGTTTGTGGTATAGATTAAGTGACGATAACTTAAAAATTATTGTCATGTTAAAGTCATACAACAGGATGTTCAAAACTTCAAAAACAGCACTACCACCTTCATTTATTTACAAACCAGTCTGCAGTTCTTATTGAGAATTAACAGGTTTAGATCCTTATGACGATTAATGTTTCCTTTAGTTAAGCTTTTATTATTAAATAAGTTCTCTTTCAGCGGTAGTGACTCATTCCTAACTCGCGCATTGATGGAGAAAGTGAATGATGATGAATAAGATCTGCTTAACATTGCCTATTATTACATTTGACTGTAACAAAATCAAGTGACATGAAATAATAGCAAGGTTGAGATGTTAATGATAATGACAAGGTGAGCAAATTTTTATTACTGACACACTTGGACATCACCACGAACATCATGAACGTCAACAATAGTGGCTGTCAACGAACCATTCAGATAAACAGGCTACATAAAAGTCACACCAAAAACAACAGCAAAAATAAAAGCAGAGCATAGAGCAGTTCTGCTGCATAATTTATTCATGCATGCTGGGAGTCATGGATGAGAATGTGCTGTGCTGTTATCATTGCCCAAACAAAAAATATTTACACTTTAACAAAAATATGTGTGCCTAAATAAAATATTATTAACAAAGATTTGGTTTTATTTTATTTTGATAGACATGCTCTTTACAGACAGAACTCTTTATTTCAACCCATTGTTGGGGCTAATATGGACAAACCCAACGTTTGGGTTAAGTTAACACAGAATATAGTTATGGTTATATTTCACCCAACAATGGGTTAAAATAACCCAGCAATCTGGGCTGAAACCACAAATCATAGGTTAATTTATAACCCAACAGTTGGGTTTGTCCATTTTTGACCCAATGATGGGTTGAAGTAACCCAACATTTTCAGAGTGTAACTTTGCACGTCAACTACATTTAATCAGGAATTGGCTGTTTTTAAAAATGTTGCTCACGAGAAAAATAATGTAAATGTTGATAAGGTTTTGGTCTTAAAGCACTTTCGGGGTGTAAAAGAGATGAAAAGTCTTGGTCCAGATGGTATTAGGGGCCGCGTTCTTAAAAATTGTGCAGAACAATTGGCAGGCATCTTTTGTTTTATTTTCAGAATGTATTTATGTCTTTATGGTCCATTGTCTTTGGAAGGAATCTATTACTGTACCTTTGCCAAATAACAAGGCACTGAAATCCTTGAATGAGTATAGGTCAATAGCACTGACCTCTCTGACTGTGAAGGTATTTGAAAGGATTATGAAGGATACTTTGTCGACTAAGGTGCAGAATAAGTTAGATCCGGTTTTCTTATAGGCCAGGCGGGAGTGTTGAGGATGCAATAAACACTTTACTTAATATGGTTTTAACACATCATTCAGCCACATAATTCTAGCAGAGAGACTTAAAAATGTTCATAATATTGGCTCTGGGCTGAATTTGCTGGCTCATAGATTTTTTAACTGATAGGCCCCAATGTGTGAAGGTAAATGGGGTTCTATCCGATGTTCTTTTCTCTTCTACTGGGTCACCGCAAGCAGGGGCGAATTAGGGTGGTCAGGGACCCCTAAGCTGCTCTTTGGGTGAGGCCCCCCTTATGTGGCTTTCAGGTGCTTTTCACGCTTGCAGTTTAGTTCGGAACGGGGCACGGTTTGCATGAAAAATTGCTGTATAAGCTGTGAGGCAAACTCAGATGCGCACAAGGGTACCAACTTGGTCGAGTGGCTGCTAAATGACTAAATGTATGATTGAGACTGAAAACGAGTTTTTCTTTGACTGAAAACTTTTCTCCACCTCGTGTCTCCTGTGGAAATCTCACTGATCAATAGCCTACACTGATCTTGGAAGATGTTCATTCATCACAAAGAATCAATCTTCCTAAAACCTGGTTGTGAGGTTTCAAAGCAAATGTCATATAACCATCCCCTTACATTCTGCTTAGTGATTTGAGCTGGTTTGAAAAACAAACATTATTACACGGTTGAGTAACTATACATTAGTTCAGATGATCTGAGGATAACGCATCTGATCAATAAAGTTCGACCATATATGTTTGTTTATTTCCTGTTATTTACATCGAAGGTGAACTCAAATAACACCCTTTCCCGCAAGTCCCCGTGTTTACACATCCAACAGCCAAGAAAAACAAACTCAAGCATCCACATAGCTGAAAGTTTCCAAACAGCACATGACATAGTAAATTAAGGCCAAACCAGTATCACTCACACCACAAACATTCCCATCTCAAACTTGTCGGTTCGCATTGCTGGGAGTAGTCGAAACGATTGGCCTACTGGCTTGCCACACGCCTAGCGCATGCAAGTGAGTGATGTGTGAATGGATGGTGCATGGGCTTGTTACGAGAATTCGTCTCTTCATCGAAACTATCTGCCAAGATGATTGGTATTTCGACATGTTGCCTGCAAAACTGTATTTATTTGATTTAACCACGATTAGACCAGAAGCATCAATCGTTGATTGACACAATCTAGTAAAAATGTACAAGGACATTACAGGGTTGCCGGGACACCACAAAAAAAAAACACCTGTATAATCTTGAACAGCTCGATCAGCTGGTTCAGGTGTGGTTGATGGGGTTTGGAACTGATGTCATTCTGGAATGATTTCAATTAGCAGATAAGACGTGAACCACAAAGTTGAATTTACCAGTAGTAGACAGAACCCCCCTCCCAACAATGGAAGTCAAAAGTGCCCCAGAACTGTTTGCTGTCCTACATTCTTTCAAAAAAAGTATAAAGTATTTTTTCTATACAATGGGAGTCAATGGGGGGCAAAATCTGTCTGGTTATGAGCATTCAAACAAAATGGCCTACAAACACACCTACAAACTTTATTCACTACTGCCCGCTCTTTAGGAGTTTCCCACTCATGTTTGGTATGTAAAGCTTAGATTTTCAACTTCCGGGTTCATCCACAACTTCAAAGGTGATTTTCTCAGAAAAAAAGTCCAGAGTTTTAAATAGTTGTATCTCGGCCAAATATTGTCCTATCCTAACCATACATCATTGTAATGTTTATTTATTCAGCTTTTAGATGATGTATAAATCTCAATTTAGAAAAATTGACCCTCCGACTGTTTTAAGACCCTACTCTACTATACCACACTCAACTTACACTCCAACCACACCTTCAGTTAATGACAGCAGAGACATTTCTGTCGACGAGACGTGCTGACGTGCATGGGCGTAGCTCGCTTTCCGAACTACCTATTAACAAAGCAAGTTTTTATTATGATTAGGGAGAGGAGCTTTATGGATCTACTGGTTTCATAACGACAAGGCTTTTAAAAGACTTTTTTTGATTGACACGTAGCAAAGATTGGGCCCTATTCCCCAGATACAGAGGACAGAACTTTCCCTGCTGGTACTCTCCCGTACCCTCAGAAAAGTAGATTGAACACACTTGCATCTAATTAAAAGTATCCTCCTGAAATAAATTATTATTATTACTAATAATAATAAAATGACAACATGATAAAATAATAAAAAATAATAAAATGAATTGCCACAAGGACAGAAAGGCTGAGTTTTGGCCACGCTCCACCCACAGATTGTGTTTCTGATGAACACGCCTTCCTTTAACCACAACCCAAGAAACTTCACCTGAGCAACAAAAGTAAGATGAATCGTTCACTAAAATAGAACATATGTCAGCTGGATGGAATTCATCATGTGACTCATGAGATAATGAGACGGGGTAAAAGTGAAACTAAGGGGCGAGGGGGGCCACAAAGATATATTTAGTATAATATTTACATAAAAACATTCAGTTGTAATTGATTTAAAAAAAAGGAATAGAAGTGAAATATTTAATAAGAACTAACTGAACATTAAAAACTACCTTAACGCTATTCATTTCCCAAAGAACAGCAAGAATGAATAATAAAATCATGCAAAAATAGGAAAGGTGATTGTTGACTGACCGTGAAAACTGTGAAGTGAAAAAACGGTTTCTTCTCCATTATTTAAAAAGGATCTTATCTCTGAACATACAAATACCTCAGAGATTATGTTTATGAAAATCAGTCATGCCATATCAAAGGCAACCAAGATGGAACGTGGATCATGTCATCGGTTAGGCGGAGCAATGCTATAATGAAAAGAAGTCAGATACTGCTTCAAATTCATCGTGCTGTGGGATGCTGAACTGATTCAGAGCCCATGACTGACAAAAATGATGAGATCACATAACTAGGCTATTTAAACGTCTCGTTTTAAAGGAGCAATTTTGTACTTGTCCTTGTATGTTGATTGGTTAGTATAAAATACTTCATAACAACTGCATTTATTCCGTCATATAATATTTGTAGTCAAAGTGAAATTGAAAATTACAATGCCTATTTTTTCATGAAATATTGCAACTAGTTTATTAATTAATGTGGGTCATTCTCTCTTAAAAAACCATGTGCCCTCATAATTTTCAGTTAAAATCTGAAAATGCACTTCCGTCCTGTAATGACGATCCTTCTTAGATGACGTATGTAAGACGGCTTGGGCGGAGCTTCCGTCAACTCATGCCCTTCAGCTGTCAGTCTGCTGCCAGTTCCATTTCAAAATGCAACGGCTGTTTTTATACATCCATCAAGTCGCACAGAAAGACGAAAGCCACGCCCACCAATTTTCTCATTCAAAATTTCATTTCACTCGGAAATGCGTCAAAATACTCTGACTCATCATTAGCGCCATGCCTAAGTTACTTAAATAAAGGACATAAATCATCTGACATTTCAGAGTACAAATATTTTATTCTGTTCTGACAAAACTTATTAATTTGTATCTTTTGGGTCACAAAAACACACAATGCACAAAGGGGTGCAATATGGTCAGTTTTGCTATTTAAAAAGGTAAAAAATCCAGCATTTTAGATATAATTGAGATATTTGAGGAACCATTGATTAAAAAAACTTCAAGCTAAAAATACTTTGTTTGGGTTAAGGTCAATATATCGTTTGCCTGAGTTGGGCTTGCCATTGAAACAGGCCCAATAAAAGTTGCTTCATACTGACCTCTTCTGGTAAGGATGAAGCTACGTTTTAAGAAACAATATGAGGACCCTCCTACAACCTGTATACTTTTACTAACATTAGGATTACTAATGATCGAATTATTATCAAATATAAAATAATTTGTAGTATTATATTACAGTAGGCTATACATTATAATTATAGTAAATTATAATATAGATTATACCACTCGTCACTTTGACATTGTCACTTGATTTTATTGACTATTATTGTCGTTTCATTTGCTATTTGTATTAAGTTTTATTGTTCTTTCCTAATTTGCATTATATTGTATATTCTATATTTTTACTTTCATGTAATTTGTCGTTCTCATGAGAAGTAAACAAAGTAAGAAATTCACCAAGTACTGTACATATGGCAATAAGGAACTTGAACTTATAAATTCATAAATAACAATTGATGGCATTATATTTGAATGTTACATTTATATTTACGCATTTGGCAGATGCTTTTTTCCCAAGCGACTTACATTGCATTGTATTATACATTTGTTTCTGACTATGTGCAATCCCCTGGGATCGAACCCATGACCTTGGTATTGCTAGTGCCATGCTCTAACCACTGAGCCAGTGCATAATTTTGTTAACTAAATACTGATATTGTAACTTCTTAAACAAGACGCTTTCAACAAGAAGAGATCAGCATAAACAAATTTTAGTAGGAAATAGCGTGACACTGAGGTTAAAAAATACAGTGGCTGGTATGCCTATGCACCTGGCAATGCATGCACTTTCAAAAATGCTGAGGTTTTTCTATCTATGGTTAAGGTAACAATAATCCATAGGTTCATTTGTCCATATTTTACCCAGCGCGATGGCTTGAAAACAACCAAACAATTTAGTGTACAAGCATGGAATAAGTGTAAATAATAAAAAGCTAAAGGATATGTAATAAGACGTTTTGTAGTGTATTTAAGCACATAAGGTGTTTCCACGCCAACTCAACTTAAGTATATCCTGAAGAAGGAAGTACTTAAGTTGGGTAGAAATGTTGATTGCTCAAAAAATGAGAAAAGCATTTTTTTACTTTGTGCCTTCAACCACTTCAATTCAACGCAATTCAAATGTATATTTAAATTAAATTTCTGATATAAAAAATACTGCAATGCTAAAAGTTTATTAAAAACCCAAATCTAAAACGATATTAAGAAATCTTTAATACTTAAGGCATGCAAAGATACAGGGAATTTTGGTTGAAAAGTGCTTTTTCTCATTTAAAACCATTGACAAGTAATGCAACAGAGATGGGTAAAGATAGCATATTACTTTTCCCATTTTACAATCCAAATCAACCATTTTCATCCATTTTGTTTTGTAACTTAGTTCTTTATGGCACTTTACACTTCTTTGGAAACATATAGAAATTGCTTGACACCTGATTAAGTTTGATATCTTAACACTTTTAATTGCCATTATAAAGCACACAATATACGACTGAGAACCAGGGCCGTGCAGAGACCTTTAAAGGGGCAGGTGCTCAAAGTATAAAAGGGACACATGGAACAAAGCTTTAAACAGGGCTCTGCTCAAAACATCAATACTGTACATTCTTAAGAAAAATGGTTCTAAATAGTACCAAAAAGGGTTCTTCGGGTTGTAACAATAGCAGAACCCTTTATGATGCTATATAGAACCCTTTTTATAAGGTTGTAACTCAAGTAATACTTTCATTTCCTACTGGTCACATCATTAAATGTCATGCAACATTCAATATATTTGTACATATTAATACCTTTCACAATTTTGCATTGTTGCAAAGCAGCTTTACAGAAAAAAAAACATATTAGCCCTAAACAGAGGCATAGGAAAAAGTAAATAAATAAATTTTAGCCCATTTTATCACAAAAGTAGTAGAAATGCGAAAACAAAAATTCATAGAAACAAAAGTATATATATAACCAGGAAAATTATAAAAATAGAATGATTACTATTTAAAGTTAACTGGTCAGCAAGATTATACAGCAAGCAGTGCAGCCAAGAAGTCAGACAGGCAATACAATTATTTAATCTTGTTTTCTTTGTTAAGTGGCAGATAACTACATCCATTATTTTTCGTTTTTGAGTTTCTGGCCAAACAAAAGTAGGGTCTGGCATGGGACTCAAATTTGCAGGCCATGATCATCGCAGGTTCCCACCACTTTCCATCTATGGCTGTGGTCAATATCCTTGAGCATCAGGCCGAACCAGAGCTGTGTCTGTCAGTCTCAGGTGTTTTTAGGAGCCTGAAGATGAAACATGGAGACAAAACAAGCTGATGTTAGTGTAGAGGTCACTCTCATATGTCAAAATTATGTCATGGCAGAAGTTTGGTTGAGCTGACTCCTGTATGGGATCAATTTCCCGCCAAAAGTATTGCGGTAATATTTAAAAATATAATAAGTGTAAATAAAATATTAAGACCGTGAGTCAGAACTTTAAACACATTTTAAATGATATTGCGCAAAATTAATACATAAAGACAAAGTTGTCCAAATCGCACAGAAAATAATGTTTTCCTTGGTTGTTTTACTAATTTTTTGTGTTCTCTGATATTTTCTGCTTACATTTTCATTTTTTCCACGCATACGTTATTTTTACCCTCACTTGTTTTTCCAAGTTCTGCGCTTGATGTTACAAATGCTGCAGTTACAGTTTCATGGTAATTAGGGCAGCCTTTAGCATCACCATTGGTCCACTAGTTCTAGATTGACAGCTCCTGTCAATGGTTCTTTGTATTGTTAAAGGGTTCTTTACACTGCGTTCCAAATTATTATGCAAATGATATCTTTCTCTGGTTTTCCTAATTTGTCGATGCAAATGACAGTCAGTATAATTTTCAAGTAATCAACAGTTAGGGTACATTTGGAATTTTATTGAACAAACCTCCCACTGACAACAGTATTTATTTAAAAAATGAAAAACTCAAAATGCACTGTTCCAAATTATTATGCACAACAGAGTTTGAAAACATTTCATAGGTTGTAAAAAACTGAAAATGGTCATTTGTTGAATTTGCCGCATTAGGAGGTCATATTTACTGAAATCAAAAGCTATTTCAATCAAAAACATCCTAACAGGGCAAGTTACATGTTAACATAGGACCCCTTCTTTGATATCACCTTCACAATTCTTGCATCCATTGAACTTGTGAGTTTTTGGATAGTTTCTGATTGAATTTCTTTGCAGGATGTCAGAATAGCCTCCCAGAGCTGCTGTTTTGATGCTAACTGCCTCCCACCATCATAGATCTTTCGCTTGAGGATGCTCCAAAGGTTCTCAATAGGGTTGAGGTCAGGGGAGGATGGTGGCCACACCATGAGTTTCTCTCCTTTTATGCCCATAGCAGCCAATGACACAGAGGTATTCTTTGCAGCATGAGATGGTGCATTGTCATGCATGAAGATGATTTTGCTACGGAAGGCATGGTTCTTCTTTTTGTACCATGGAAGAAAGTGCTCAGTCAGAAACTCTACATACCTTGCAGAGTTCATTTTCACACCTTCAGGGACCCTAAAGGGGCCCACCAGCTGTCTCCCCATGATTCCAGCCCAAAACATGACTCCGCCACCTCCTTGCTGACGTCGCAGCCTTGTTGGGACATGGTGGCCATCCACCAACCATCCACTACTCCATCCATCTGGACCATCCAGGGTTGCACGGCACTCATCAGTAAACAAGACTGTTTGAAAATTAGTCTTCATGTATGTGTGGGCCCACTGCAACCGTTTCTGCTTGTGAGCATTGGTTAGGGGTGGCCGAATAGTAGGTTTATGCACAACTGCAAGCATCTGGAGGATCCTACACCTTGAGGTTTTCGGGACTCCCGAGGCACCAGCAGCTTCAAATACCTGTTTGCTGCTTTGCAATGGCATTTTTGCAGCTGCTCTCTTAATCCGATGAATTTGTCTGGAAGAAACCTTCCTCATTCTGCCTTTATCTGCACGAACCCTTCTGTGCTCTGAATCAGCCACAAATCTCTTCACAGTACGATGATCTCGCTTAAGTTTTCGTGAAATATCTAATGTTTTCATACCTTGTCCAAGACATTGCACTATTTGACGCTTTTCGGCCCAGACAGATCCTTTTTCTTTCCCATATTGCTTGAAACCTGTGGCCTGCTTAATAATGTGGAACGTCCTTCTTAAGTAGTTTTCCTTTAATTGGGCTCACCTGGCAAATTACTTATCACAGGTGTCTGAGATTGATTTCAGTGATCCAAAGAGCACCGAGACACAATACCATCCATAAGTTTAATTGAACATTATAAAATTAAATGTTTACGACACTTAAATCCAATTTGCATAATAATTTGGAATGCAGTGTATTCCCGCCTTTTTTGGTTTAAAGTAAATCAGTTATTTAGAAGCTGCCTCCTGATTAGTCAGCGGTGCTATAGTTAACAGTTACTCTATTAAATCATTTACGATTATTGGCAGTGTATTAAGAAAAAAAGATTGAATTGGTGTGAAGGCGTGGTGTTGCTAGCTCATGAGAATGATTATGCCATGTGTCTTTTCTCACAGTAGTGCATTAAATCAGTATTACGTGCTAATTGAACGTATTGTTACTGGGGAACAGATGTGTTTTGACAGTTTTGTGAATTTTGCTCAGGTGCAAGGAATTACATCAAACAGCATGAGATTACACTCGTGTGTATACAGGAAACTGTAAACATTTAAAATGGTTTGTCTTAATAAACAAAAGTTGTACAAAAGATGGACATTGTATAAAGCAGGATCTTACCCCAATCAGCTTTGAAACCAGGTGTCCATGTTATGATTAAAAGCGCACAGAACGATGCATACTTAAACTTGCATATTTATTTTACCCTAGGACCTTTTGGAGCAAGACAGCACTTGAGGACTCATTGGAGGAGCATAACACTGGAGTGACAGTCCCTCATGTGGATGGAGTGTGGAAATTGCTTAGTTCAGGACAACCATTAAGCAAATCTCACAATTCAGAGATATTTACTTAGTGTTCAATTTTGTGACGCAGCCTGTTGAAAAACTGCGAGGTCCCGTTTCGCCAGGCTCTCCGCCGGGGGACGGACACACGGCTATCTGTGGTCTATCGAGCTTTCCGCGGCGCTGCAGTATCGCTGCCTTCAGGAGGGATTCCGATTTAGAGGCGTTCAGTCGTAATCCCACAGACGGTAGCCTCGCCAGTGGCTCCTCAGCCAAGCGCACGAACCAAATGTCTGAACCTGCGGTTCCTCTCGTACTGAGCAGGATTACTGTCGCAACAATACAGCATCAGTAGGGTAAAACTAACCTGTCTCAACTTATTGAGATATTTAAAGCCCTACACCGACCCCCAACTTGACCCTAAACCTAAACTTCATGAATAAAAATGAATTTTAAGTCTTAAATTAATTTTATTGAAAACAAATGCCTTTATAATCTGTTATGTGATAGAAGAAGGTAAAAGGAGTCGCTGTTTGTAAGAGCGTCATTCTTACACTTTCTTTATTCCAATCACAAATTGGTGGGCGAAGCTAGTGCAAATAGTCTCTCTCTGCCAACAAAGCGAGCTATTTGTACTCAGTGTAATAGACACTCCGTAATAATAATTACAATAATAAGTTAACACGCACACTGCTCCGCTGAAACACCAGTACCGGCAGCCGCGAACGGCATGTATCCTGGAAATGCGCTAAATTACTGAAGGTGTCTGAACTTGAAGGGTCGTCCCAAATGAGGTCATCAGGTGAAAGGTCATCACGTGGGTGAATTGATTAGGAAGATGATTGTGTAATGTTCTGTAAAAACTAAAGAAGTCAGAAATGAAAGCTCAAGAGAAATGCGAGACAAATTAGTTCCATCCGAAAATTAGTCAAAGTTATTTCCTGCGGAGATCTGGGCCCGTATTCTTAAAGCTTCAAAGAATCCTCTAAGAAAGCTCTTAATTTAGCTCAAAAACTTCTACGTATGAGTCTTAGCTTAAAAATGATTCAGGACCAATCTGAGAGCAACTCTGAGCAAGGAAAAGACAAAAACCTTTATCTTAGTGAGGAGGCGGGGCTGACCCCGTTGCTATGTTTGACACAGTCTTTTAAAGACTGTGATTGGTTGGTTGACCAAGAAGGAAAAACGAGCGCTTTTAATATAGGGTCATTAGTTTTAAATTGCACATGTATTTTTTCTTGTTACACCATTCTCACGCACACGCGCACTATATATATTTATATATAACTATTCTTTCTTTATTTTTTTAATTACCATGCTGTTAATGTCAACGTATTTGATGAACAGTGACACAATAAGTTGTTTGTGTGATCACTACAGAAGGCTGTGACAGAACCAAATCATCTCTGCTGCATAGCTGCATTTCTCCAGTTGCTAAATATGTTAATGTAGTGATTTCTTCTATTTCTGGCGCTATGGCATTTCTGCGCTGTTTTGGAGATGTTAGCGCGTCTCTAATAGGATCGGTCACAAACATCTAATATGTTGTATCTTATTAAATCACTGTCAATCAATTCAATGTTATTTTTTTTGCGCTTTTACAATTTGCATTGCATCAAAGCAGCTATATAAGAAAACCAAAACCAAGATAATCAAATTAAAAGTTGAACACACACACACACACACAAAATAATAAAAATAAAAAATCTGATCACCTTAAAAGTAATATGGAAATTGTCATGCATTGCAACACATTTCTTCTCGCTAAAGAAACTCTTAAGTCTCTTAAAAGTCCTCCTCGCTACTCCTAAAATTTTGGACCTTAAGAGCTCTTTTAAGGGTTAAGATGCTTTATAAATGACTTTTTTCTTTACTAGGATCTTTTCTGTAATTCTAAGGGGAAACGCCCACATTTCTAAGAATTTTCTTAGAATTTTGTCCATAGGAGCGACTCTTTGCGCTAAGATTTTTCATGGATACGGGCCCTGGTCTAAGAAAAGTGCAATGGTGAATGTCCAGTCCAGTGAGGGTGTGGGCTATAAACAGTTAACCTTCTAAACCCTTGGAGCTGTTTAAATGCCTATTGAATGAATGGACAAGCAAGCTATTTTGGGTGACGACATTTTACTTTCGACAAAATACCAGATTCCAACGTCTGTGACATCAATGGAGGAATGGAGGAACGCTGTTTGACGTTAGAGGATCCAAATTTGTTTTTCTCTCTTTACACTGGTAATCTATACCAAGTGTAAAAACATAAAAATCATTTGAACATCTGGGCCCAAATTCACAAAGCGTCTTAACATCTAACTTGCTGATTTAGGAGAAACTCTTAAAAATAATGGGCGTGTCTGTCCTTATTTTAGGACTCCTACATTTTTGTGCTAAGAGTATTTCACAAAGCGTTTTAGCGCTAAAGCTAGCTCCTAAACCTGTGAGATGTTAGTAGTAGTAAAGAGGACTCCCAAGTCACTAAGACCAACTCACAACAATCCTAAAATGTCTGTAACACAGTCTACCTTGAAACGTAAACATGTTAGAGATATTTAAATGACAATGAGCGCAACCATAAAGACTACTAATATCTGCTAACTCTTTATGAGACAGGCAAAATGCTTACAATTATCTGAACATTTAGTACTTTATATGAACATATAGCTGATTTGCAAAAGATAACTCCTTTTTTAAATAATTCAAAAATCATGTTGTTTATTGTGTTATCATGTGTTTATTGTGTCTTGTTGTATTTGTTAGCTGTATTTTTTAAGTTATTGTTACTTAAAAAAACACAAACATTTTGATTAATATTAGCTAATTGGAATGCACAATAAAAACTTGAATTTGAAGTTATCTGTTTTTGTAAATGAACTCTTCACTTGTTGAATTAGTAATTTAGTGTATATTTTATAATCTTAATTTGAATACGGCAATAATTATATATTAAAATATTTGATTTGAATATGACTACATTTTTATTTTAGGATCTTAATTTAAATATGTCAGCAAGAGACCTCGTTCTATAATATTTCTATTATTAATACATTTCTGACAGAGACCCATCCTCTATCAGCCAATCACTGTGGTCATAGTCAGTAAACTTGCTGACATCATCCATAGCAAAGAGGTCAACCCCGCCCTTTTTCTTAGCTTAATATTTATTTCTGTTCCTTAGTAAAAGTTGCGTTGTGAATAGGTTTTAAGTGGAAACTCTAAAATCTGCCGTTTTACTGTCGTTTAGGGGAGCTCTTAGTGTTAAGATAAAATGTTTTGTGAATACGGGCCCTGATACTTAACATATTGTATATCCATACATATAAAGACAGGTACCAAAGAAACAAACATCTTAATGAACCTGTTACACCTCATTTATAAATTTCATAATTATTGTCAGGTGTGAGTCTCGTGGCTTCAGAAGATAAATGAAATCTATTTCATGTAGATCATTTCTTTTTCTAACTACTGTATATATCACACTAGGTTGTCCCAGTTTCTAAAGTAACCCAAACAACAATAAAATAGGAATATAAAATAAACACATAGATTAAACTATACATTTTATGATATAAAACTGCCTAGATAATTTAAGTTATCTTTATTAAATTGTCCCTAGATTACAGAGAATTAAAAAAGCTGCAGAAAGAAAATTAAGAGGCCATTCCAGATTTTCATTTCATCAGCATTTCTTGATGTATTGTGGCTGTTTCAGTCCAGTGTCTGTTGAATTTCGACAAAATCAAACCTCAGAAGTGACAAAGTCATTCAACAGGAATGTGAAAGACTGACAGCATGACAAGACGCATGAAACTGTGATAAAAATCCAGTTTATCACGTAAAAAAATATTTTTGAACTTTTCCTAAATACATGTAGAAATATTACTGTTGTATTGCTTAAGTGAATATGAACTTGTTTTCTTTTCGGTATTTGACGTCTGAAAAAATGCACAGCATATTTTCTGGTGTTTTGACCTGTTTCTCCAGATGTCATTAAAGAATCAGCTTTCATTATGTTCTGACATGCCCTTTAAAAAAAGATGATTTGATGATCCTACCCTTCCAGATAGTTCTCATACCCTGCCTACGGCATCATGCAGCTGGAGTGAGAACAAAATGTATTTAGGCTCTGTTATCCCATGATTCTAACACCTGATAAAGTGGGTCTCATTCACTAATAATTGCATATATTTTTCGTATTTATACGCACATTTGAACTTCTCACGAAAACGTTCCGCCTAATTCACAACATGTGCGTACGCACATGAACTTGTTCTCGTCCTAATGTTAGTGAATTTGGAGTATTCAAAATGATCGGCTGCATGCACAAAAATAAAATTGCATAAAACACACTCAGTCCATCTCCATATTTGGTCTTTCCGCCTAACCTTTCCTTTACCCCCTATCGTTATACAGTAAAGGGCGATTTTTACTTCTGCATAGGACCTACGCCGTAACCTACGTAGCCTGACGCGCACCTCTCCAAAAATGTAACAATGTGTCAACTCAACGCGGACCCTACGCGGACCGCAAGCGCTGTGATTGGTCGGTTTGGCAGCATCATTCCTTCTACGCATTTCCGGCATCTTCTTCTCTGGTGTCTTCTTCCGGCAAGTTCAGAGTCCACAAAAGAACAACATGGCGAGCATCGAAATCGACCAAGTTACTGAGCGTCTGATTGAAGAGGTTCGGAAATACACGCATCTGTATGACTCCTCTTTGGCGGACTATAAAGACTGTCAGATGGCGGCGAATTCTTGGAGAGAGATTCCCTCTAAGGTCGGTTTGGAAGTTGCAGAATGCGTGAAAAGATGGAAGAACACCCGGGACAAGTACGTTCGCCTCCGAAAGAAACTCGCCCCTAGGAGCGGGGACCCAGGCGGGAAGAAAGTCCCTGCGTTTTATATATTCCTTTCTTGGCTCGCACCGCATATAAAACACCGGGTCACCGAGTCAAACTTTGATGAGGTAAATATAGCTTATAGAAATATATATTTCTTTTGTGTTGTGTTGTGTTTAGGCTAGCTATCAATGCTATCACGCCGTACATGGCATACTGATGCGAACTGAACAAATGTAACAACGTAGTGATTGCAATGTAATATAATGTGTTTATAGTTCTGTCTAAAAAATGCAGAATACATTAGCTGTATGTGTAATGCACTAACTTATTTTATTTTGCTACTCTTTTCAAAATCATAGGGTTGTAGTGATGCCAGCAGCACAAACTCCTCTTCCTCATCATCCTCATCAATGGTTACTTCCGGAGAAGTTGCCCTCCATCCCGAGCCATCTCCTTCACCTCCCGAGCCATCTCCTTCACCTCTTGAGCCATCTCCTTTGCCTCTCGAGCCATCTCCTCTGTCCCCCAGGCCATCTCCTTCGCCTCTCCGACCATCTCCTTCGCCTCTCCAGCCACGTGCTTCGCCTCTCCAGCCATCTCCTCTGTCCCCCCAGCCATCTTCTTTGTTCCCCAGCCCAAGGAATGGACAAAAACGGAACAGGAAAGACAAAGATGATTGGATGCAAGTGCAAGTTGCCAGGCTAGAGTCACAGTTGGAAGAACGGCGAACCGAGCTCCAACAAAGACTGAGCCAAAACAGCGATGAAAGTTCCCGGTTTGGCAACACTGTTGCTGACATGCTGCGAAGGGTACCAGAGGAGCACAGGTCACAGGCCATGTTTGACGTGTACAAGCTCCTTTTTGAGTGTCAACAAAAGACATGAAGAACTTCGCACTTAATAAACACTGTGCACGATCTTTTGCACTTTATTTGCTTTATAGTTTTATTTTTTGTCTTACCTTTTATTGTTACTAGTTTTTTGTAAGTTTTATATTTGCGTTAATATTGCATTGTATACTCATCTATACATAGTTTGCACTTTTACATATTCTGTTCTTTGACTCTTTTGCAAATAAAGAACAAAATTATGACACTTCCAGATCTTGGTTTCATTTCGTTTCATTTTTAACTAAACAATTAATAGGTTGTCCATGACAAAATATCATTTCAATACCCAGTTTTGACATCTATGTATATACAGTACAGTGCTCGGCGTAAATGAGTACACCCCTTTGAAAGTATACTTTTTTTCAACAATATCTAGATGAACACACATAAAAATCCAAAATGTGGACAGGACTAAGTTTTATAACATCTGTTTAACTTCTAACATGAAAGTAAGGTTAACAATATAACGGATTACACATTTTTTTGTTTTACTCAAATTGGGGTGATGCAAAACTTAAGCCCCACAACAAAAACTACTACATCTAGTACTTTGTATGGCCTCCATGTTTTTTAATGACAGCACCAAGTCTTCTAGGCACGGAATGAACAAGTCAGCGACTTTTTGCAACATCTATATTTTTCCATTCTTCAAGAATGACCTCTTTTAGAGACTGGATGCTGGATGTGTTCATTGATATACTGTTTAAAATGTTACTTTTCAAAGGGGGTGTACTCATTTACGCTGAGCACTGTAGTTTGCACTTGTTATATTGTGTAGTTGATGGAAATAAAGAACAATAGCATGACTTCATAACAGGTATTTATTAATATGTTTACATGTCAATTACAGCTTCTTTACACTTACATCAACACAAATTATTGACCAAGTTGACCACGGCACACAATCTGGTTCTGCCATGACACAATTCTATTGGGTGATTGAAAGAAGGCCATTAGATCATTGCGCACACCAATTGCAGCTCTACTGGAGCATGCCCTTGAAAGGTTACATGGATCTAGAGGTTCAAATACATTAGTGTCCCCTGCCACCACCCTGCGCCACTCTCCTAGCTGAGGTGACCCTGTAGTGTCCGAGTCTGTGAAATTTGCAGGGATGTATCTATTCACAGCTGTGTTGACCTCATCAGTGCATGCCAGGAAGTTGTGTAAAACACAACATGCTTTGACGATGTCGACAGCTTTGTCTGGCCGACACTCTAGGGGTCTTCCTACGATCCGCCACCTAGCCAACAAAATGCCAAAAGCATTCTCAATCACCCGTCTGGCTCTGGAGTGACGGTAATTGTAGATCTGCTTTCCCCTGGGCAAGTTCGTCCCTATGTAGCAAAACAAAAAGCATTGATAAATAGGTAATTACTTTGTGTAAAAAAAAAGCTGTGAACACGTATTGGCATTACTATTATTATAAAAGTTTATTTGATATATACACATTTACACAAAGAACCATTACACTTCATTTATAGGGCCTATAACATACCTGGAAAGGGACGCATTAGGTTGTTGTGTAGGGGGAATGCAGCATCACCAACTATCACATGTGGAATTATTACACCTGTCCCAGGAAGATTGGCTGGTGGGGGAAGGTTCATTTCGTGTTCCAGCAGCATAGAACCAAATCGACTCTCCTTGAAGATCCCACCATCACTTTCTCGTCTGTATCCCCCTACATCCACCATGGTGAAGCGATATCTGGCATCGCATGTGGCCATCAGAACAATGGAGTGAGTGCCTTTGTAGTTAAAAAAGTCGCTCCCGGCATACAAGAAAATCTTGCTGCAGTGCTTTCCACAAAGCTTTACAGATCTCAGACACTATGACAGACACTGTGCTAGAGGCTAGTTTGTAGCTAGCCGCTACAGCCTGTTGGCTTCCACCTGAAGCTAAAACTCGAAGGGTGATTGCGTCTCTGCGTAATATCTATCGGCATACTGTGCGTACACTGGTGTGTAATAAATGGCTTTACACAACGAACCAAATCGTCAAATCTACCTGCAGACATGCGAAAATATCTGAAATGCATTTCTTCGTCGATGTCTCTCAGGGGCCGGACAAGCACAGAAAATTCGCCCTCCGTCTGTCTCGTCTCGTTCACAGGTCATACATACCATCTCCTTCGACGCCTTCTCTGGTTTCTAGCTTTTCGTTTGAGTAATTTAATTAAAAGTAACTGTTTTTCTGCTTCAATCAGCTCCAACTCCATTAAGATGCGATCAGCTTCCATTGTCGTTTGCAAACACTAGCATACACACACACACAAAACATCGGCGAAGAAGAGCAAACCCATGAAAACACAATGAGCCAACTAGCATTTCGGCGGTGTAATTGCAGTACGACGCATAGTCTCAACGCAGAACCATAAATGTTCACGACGGCGTCGTCTACGTACGTGGTCCTACGCAGAAGTAAAAATCGCCCTTAAGAACCATTAGTGGCACCATGACTCATTTGTTATTTTATGGCAAGCGAACAAAGGTAGCCTACTTATGACACCTTAACGTTTAAGCGAAAAGGCTGTAAAGTAAGTAAACAGAGCTCTAACCAACAGACATCTTTGGTATTTAGAAAGAATGGAGGTGATTCAGTAAAGAATGACAACAGAGAACAAACATTCATTTGTATTAGCTTACATACTGTATACGCAAGTTTGAAAACATGACATTTGATTGAAAACATTGTATCCTCACAGGATTAATAAATTAACAAATATTAAATGCATATGAAAAAAACATTCCAATAAAAAATGCTGTAGACTCTTGGAAAAGGATAAGTTTAATAATGAACGCATTTTTGTGTTATGAAATTTTGAACACATTTAAATAAATATAAGGGACAACACAAGGTTGAGTTAAAAGTAAAATGTTGTCCTTAACTAGACACAGAGATGTGTTCAGTTAAGAACAAATTTATAAAGTTATAATAATGACCATCTTCAAAATGTGAACCCAAATAACATTGTTTCTAAAAAAAAGTACGTCACTGGACCTTTGCCATGTAAAACTTCATAAACCTCCCCTTGTCAAAAAGTGCAAGAATATATGACAGAAACACAGAACACCCACTCTACATTCCTTGAGGGCCAATACAAGGACAGCTTACTAAACTAGTTAATCGGGTATGACACCTGTTAGATGGTTTTAAATATTAGTGAACATCTCTAAGTACTTAGAGTACGCAAGCACTGAAATATCATGCAACATCCTTTCAGTCCCTGAAAGTGGATTATGCACATTTTGTTGGATTCATTTATTTCTTTATATTTAAGGTGAGTAATTCTTCTACTAAAGCAGATTTTTAATGTTTAAAATATTTAATTATTTTAAAATATTTAATTGCTTTAATTTCAAATTTGAGATATTTTACCTCAAAAGGTCAAAAGGAACGAACTCAACCGGGGTTGTATATTAACCTATGCTGGGTTGTTTTAATTCATTGTTGATTCAAATATGAACATTTTCTGAGTTCATTTAACCCAAAAGTTGAGTTTGTCCCCTTTTGACCCAATGCTGAGTTGAAAACAGCCCCACTGTTCTGTCATGTTTAATCATTCATCCATTTTAAAGTTAAGCCACTGTATTTAGAATAAAAAAACTTGAATCACTAAAATACACTGCCCGTCCAAAAAAAGTCACACACTCTAATATTTCGTTGGACCGCCTTTAGCTTTGATTACGGCACGCATTCGCTGTGGCATCATTTCGAAAAGCTTCTGCCATCTCCAGAATGTCCATTTTTTCCCGTCCAGAATTTTTCGCCAAGATCTTGTATTGATGATGTAGAGTCGGACCGCTGCGCAAAGTCTCCTCCAGCACATCCCAAACATTCTCAATATAGTTAAGTTGAGGACTCTGTGGTGGCCAATCCATGTGTGAAAATGATGTCTCATGCTCCCTGAACCACTCTTTCACAATTTGAGCCCGATGAATCCTGGCATTGTCATCTTGTATTATGCCCGTGCCACCAGGGAAGAAAAAACCCATCGATGGAGTAACCTGGTCATTCAGTATATTCAGCTGACCTCATTCTTTGGGCACATAACGTTGCTGAACCTAGACCTCCAATCCAAAGGGAGGCTCTTACCTATTTGCTAATTTAAATCCAGGTGGTGATTTTTGTTGGAGTGTATTAAACTGTGAAACCATCAAAAACCACAAAATCTGTAAAATATAAAGTCGTTTTGTGCTTTTATATAATGTATTTATATTTTATAATTACCTCAAAAACACATAAATCTAACCATTATTTTATAGCAACAAACCAACCCTTGTAAATCTTACCATTTTTAATAATGTAATATTTTCCCCTAATAGGACCTGAAGAATAAGCCAATATGAAATTACTATGGAAATTTGCAGTACTTTACCTGACAGGTAAGATACTTTAGAAGCCAATATCTAATAAACTAATGAAAATGTATATTAATATGCAGGGGCAGATTAAGGTGGTCAGGGGCCCCTAAACTGCTCTTTGTGGGAGGCCCCCCCTCCTTGTGGCTTTCAGGTGCCTTTCACGCTTGCAGTTTAGTTACTGTAGGAATGGGGCACTGTTTGCATGAAAAACTGCTAATGTGAAAGCTGTTATGCAAACTGTGGTGCGCACCAGGGTACCGAACCCTGCACACGAGTTTAAGCTGATTACAATGTATTTACATCAATGAAACTGAGGCCCGGTTTCACAGACACAGTTTAGCTTAAACCAGGACTGCCTTAGTTGAATTAAGATATTTATGTCGCTTTTATAAAAATGCCTTAGGAGAATACATTAATGGTGTGCATCTTGAGACAAAACAATGGCACTGATATATTTTACGATATTTCTGGGCAAGTTATATTCTGTTAAGACAGGTCAAACATTCATTTTAGTCTGGGACTAGCCTTAAACCTTGTCTGTGAAACCGGGCCAATTTACATTGGATTCGAAGGAGAGTGAGCCTGCATTGTATTCGTGCGCTCCGAGAGGAATCAGAGCGGCAAATGAATGTTAATACACTGTTTCCTGAAAATAGTATGTTTGTAAGCAGCAGAAAGCTGTCTGCATGCAAATAACATACAGTAAGACCAAGTGTCGTTTACTCTGCTGCGCATAATAGCATCAAGTGAATAAAAAACACAATATATTGCCAGCAAACACAGTACACTCTGACGACGTCGCCAGTTCTTCTTCATTTGGTCACCGTGACGTATTTTGTGACCAGGTTCTGAGGAAGTCTTGGCAACGTTCCATTTCTTAGAATTTTTGCTAATGTTCCAGAAAAGTCATAGCCACGTCCTCAAATAACATTGTGAATAAATCCCATGAAGAAGGTTGTAGCGACGTGGCATACTAGTCTCCAGATAACCTGGACACTGGTCATTTATTTAATGAATCTGGTCATTTCTTTTTATTATGTTTTTATGTGGAAAATTTATGATCTGAGTAAAATCTGTTATTGTGTCAAGACGAATGCTATAAATCCGACTTTTCTCAGCTATTAAACGGGAGTTTAATTAGATACAACAGTTAAAACTGTGTTTCTATTTATTTAATGTGTGTGTCTGATGTGCGTGCGCTGCTTCAGCCTGAGCGTTCTGAAAAGAGACGTGCGCTCACATCGTTTTATTTGACCTCCCTGCCTGATATATTACTTTAGCGGTTTATTAATATTCTTTCTTTACTTTATACCTTACATATGTGAGAGAAAACACATTTTAGTAATTTTCGATCGATTTGGTAAGTTTAAATGAATGGACCCTGATGTTTGTGAGTGTGACTGAAGAAGCTTTTGATTGTTGTATTTGAAAAACGGACGTCCCGCTAAACTTATGTGGTAAGACAAGAATATAATGTTAAGTTTAAAGATAATGTTTAGTAATAAAAAATATCTGCTTTAAATCCACTATATTGTATTGAAGTCTGGTTATTTTTGTCATTTACTTCAGTATCCAAATAAAATATCTGATTGTGATGTACAGTGCTGTGTTCAGTGTGTTAAGTTTTTTTAATCGTAAATTAATTTTAAACATTTTAATAGAGAATTACTCCAATTATGCATAAAATTGAATCTTTATTGCACAGATTAAATCACTAATTAATTTAATCCTCCATGTCAGGGATGATATGCATTTAAATTAAATTAGATTTTAGCAACGGGCCTGTTTGGTCGTTATAACGTGCTCTTCATGTCATTTGGTACATTGCTGCGACGAATATGGTACGTTCCAGGTACGTCTTCAGGACATAATCACCACGTCCCAGCAACGTCCAATGTTACGTCGTCATGACGAATATGGGAATCACATAGTTATGCCACTGGAACGTTATTTGGTATGTCGCTGTGACGAATATGTTTCAGTCCAGGTACGTCATCACAACGTAACTGGGTTGACCCGTGTTCTGTTAACTATCATGCGCCCTGCACGATTGTGATGATGTAAGATGAACGCAAACACACCAGGGTTGGATTGAATCAAGCTGAGTGTAAAACCAAACCAATGCCGCGAAGGGCGCCTGGAACAATTGCACTCAGGTTCGGACCCAGTCTTAACAACCTAAATCATTATACTTAAAGGAAAAAATGTATGTATGCTCAAATAGTAAGGTGAACTCGCATAAACACACATTGAGACAGCAAATACTACAGTGTTTCCTCTACATTCCTGTTTGCTTAGCAACGGCAGACGCCAGGAGAGCGCAAGCTCCCACCGCTTTAGTGTTTAGAGAGAAGAGAAAGTAGCACTTTTCCGTCCATTTTCATACAAGTATAAGCGAAATATGAACGGCTCCTAAAAACGCCTCGATGGATCTTTCTTTACTGAGACACAAACCACTGTGCATTACACAAACAGTGTATGAAACAAAGCTATAATTAAAAACCAACCTGTATAATATGTGTGTCATTGTGGATCAACTCCCTGAAATATTCCCAATGACATGATGAGCTAGCTAGCTGCTGCAACAGCTAAGGATCCCGCTGCAGGTGTTTCATTTGTAGCATCGATGTTAGCCAATGTGGGCTGCCAGTCCTCCTGCTGCTATCTTGGTCATGTTGGTTTTTTAACCTTTGTATTTTACATTTTTGTGCTCCACTATTGTACTTTCTTTTTGACATATTGCCGCTATGCCATCTAGCAATAGCAGTGACGTAACTGAAAATGATTTACATGATTTCACCAGCAGCTGATTGGGCCGATGTGACCCAAATGTCACATCTATTCTATCATTGGCTTATTTTTTTGTTATATTTCTTATGGGCCAATGTGGGGTTTTTTTGTTTTAAAAAAAGAAAATTAAAAAATCTGGCCATTCAGGGGCCCCTGCACATGTGGGGCCCATAGCCTACACACAGCCTAAGCCAGCCTGAGTGTAAATTTGCACGTGTTAATATGGTACATTTAGCTCAAAAAAGTACATTTTCATTTTGTACATACAGCCAGTTATTATTCCAAAATCCAAACAGGGTGATCAGAAGCCCAACACTATGTGGCCGGGTCTTGTATCACCCTGAATGTTTGATTTTGGGATAACAACCGCTGGATGTACATTATCCCGCCTATAACGTAGCTTCTTGCCACATGAGTAAATAATTGGACAAAATTATCAATTGGAAATATTTTATTAGCTAATTTGTAACAAATTCAAACCTTGCATGAGAAAAGAGAATGTTTGCAGTACCGAAAGAGACTACAAGCGGAATCAAGTTTTCCAGAGCGCCATGTAATAATACATAATACTTTTTTACAGCTATGATGTCAATGTGTAATGCTGATATAGACCCTTCAACTACCACAACATCTACTACATTACTTGGAACAGTATGTACAAGCCCCGAAGATTCAACACCACAGTCTACAAACATCAATGAACAGCAACTCGCATCTGAACACTTGACAAGTGAATCCACAACCACACTAGCACCTCAACCCCCAACAGTGAATGAGGGATTTATTTATCTAAAATTCAAGTTAGACATCATACAGGATTGTTATGAACAAATAACATCTAAATATAAACTACTGGAAAATAATGTCACAACTGAGGTAATTATACTCACCTTTTTAAACAAAACATTTAAAATAACCATTAGAATAATTTTTGTTTAATGTACATATATGCTCAAAATTATTCATACCGTAGGCAAAATAAATCTGCATCATTAAGCCTTTAGATAATTTTTAATTACAAAAATCTAACCTTTCATTAGAGAACAAGAATTTTGGGGAGGAGAATCTCATTATTAAGTAAATGTATTTCTCTAATTCACATTGCTCATAATTAATCATACTCTTTTATTCAGCACTTTTTACAACCTTCTTTTTGCCAAGATAACAGCTCTGAGTTTTCACCTACAGACGTGCTCAAATTTGTTGGTACCCTTACAGCTCATTGAAATAATGCTTCATTCCTACTGAAGAGTGCTATTGTATCATGAAAAGCTATTGTATCATGTATACTTGCATGCCTTTTGTATGTCATAGAATAAAGCAAAGAAGCTGTGGGAAGAGATGAATTATTGCTTACTCTACAAAGACATTCTAAAATGGCCTGGACACATTTGTTGGTACCTCTTAGAAAAAATACATAATTGGACTATAGTGATATTTCAAACTAATTAGTTTCTTTAATTAGTATCACACATGTATCCAATCTTGTAATCAGTCATTCAGCCTATTTGAAGGAGAAAAGTAGTCACTGCGCTGTTTGGTATCATTGTGTGCACCACACTGAACATGGACCAGAGAAAGCAAAGGAAAGAGTTGTCCGAGGAGCTCAGAAAGAAAATAATAGACAAGCATGGTAAATGTAAAGGCTACAAGACCATCTCCAAGCAGGAGATGGTCTTGTTCCTGTGACAAGAGTTGCAAATATTATTAAGAAGTTTAAGGTCCATGGAATTGTAGCCAACCTCCCTGGGCGCGGCCGCAAGAGGAAAATCCACCCCAGATTGAACAGAAGGATAGTGCGAATGGTAGAAACAGAACCAAGGATAACGGCCAAAGAGATACAAGCTGAACTCCAAGGTGAAGGTACATCAGTTTCTGATCGCACCATCCGTCGCTTTTTGAGCAAAAGTGGGCTCCATAGAAGAAGACCCAGGAGGACTCCACTTTTGAAAGAAAAACATAAAAAGCCAGACTGGAATTTGCTAAAATTCATTTTGACAAGCCACAATCCTTCTGGGAGAATGTCCTTTGGACAGATGAGTCAAAACTGGAGCTTTTTGGCAAGTCACATCAGCTCTATGTTCACAGACGAAAAAATCAAGCTTTCAAAGAAGTGAACACCATACCTACAGTGAAACAGGGAGGAGACTTGGTTATGTTTTGGGGCTGCTTTGCTGCATCTGGCACAGGGTGTCTTGAATCTGTGCAGGGCACAATGAAATCTCAAGACTATCAAGGCATTCTGCAGCGAAACGTACTGCCCAGTGTCAGAAAGCTCTGTGTCAGTCGCAGGTCATGGGTCCTCCAACAGGATAATGACCCAAAACACAGCTACAATCACCCAAGAATGGATAAGAACAAAACATTGGACTATTCTGAAGTGGCCTTCTATGAGTCCTGATCTGAATCCTATGGAACATCTATAGAAAGAGCTTAAACTTGCAGTCTGGAGAAGGCACCCATCAAACCTGAGACAGCTGGAGCAGTTTGCTCAGGAAGAGTGGGCCAAACCACCTGTTAACAGGTGCAGAAGTCTCATTAAGAACTGCAGATAACGTTTGCTTGCAGTGATTGCCTCTGAAGGTTGTGCAACAAAATATTAGGTTCCCATCATTTTTGTCCATGACATTTTCATTTGTTTTATTATTTACAATATTATATTGAATAAAAAATCAAAAGCAAAGTCTGATTTCTATTAAATATGGAATAAACAAATGGTGGATGCCATTTATTTCAGAGAAAATTGTGCATTCTTCATTTTTTGTGGAGGGGTACCAACAAATTTGAGCACATCTGTATAATTCCTAATGAGTTAAGATAACACCTGACAAGAGATCAGAGACAATTCCTTCATCCAGAATCACCCCGGACCCTTCAGATTTCCATTTCAATGTTGGTGCTTCTCCTCTTCAGTTCTCCCCACTCATTTTCTATGGGGTTCAGGTCAGGGAACTGGGATGACCATGGTAAAAGCTTTGTTTTCTGCTAAGTGACCCTTTTTGTTTCGATTTTGATGTTTGTTTTTACATCATTGTCCTGTTGGGAGATCCAAACTTGGCCTATTAAGTAACTCCTAGTAGGGGCAGTCAGGTTTTGAATTTTTATCTGTTGGTATTTGCTAAAATCCAGATATCCAGGATCTCCAGCAGAGAATTAGGCCCAAAAACATTAAAGATACAGCAATGTAGTGCTGTAGTACTCGAGACATTTGTTATGATCTCGGACTTGTCTTGGACTTGTTGGTATTTGCACTCGGACTTGGTCATTGGTCTCGCCAAATGTTCTAGTCGGTCTCGACCGAGTCCAGCGATATATTTTTTTTTTTTTCTCCTTCAAAACAAAACATTGATCCAAAACTGTTGCCGGCTCTCGACTCAAGATCGAGAGCCACGTGTGTTCATAAGTTCTCTCTTCACACAGCAGTTCTGTTCAGTGTGTGTTGTTGGTGTAAATAAATAACTCTGGTATATTGGTTCAAGTCCTCGGGACTGTCATGCACGCCAGAAAGTGAAGAACTGAATTAATTTGTGGGTAATATTAAGTGTTTACGGGAGACGCTAAACGCGAACAATTCAGGTGAACTGGTTCGGTCCGGTTCAAATGAACGATTCGTCCGCGGCGCGAACTGAACAGCATCAACCATTTTTCAGGTCCGATGTCAGCGAGCAGCGGCATAATAAAATTTGGTTTTACAAACCATAAAGAATTTATTGACAGTGCGCTTAAAAGGAAACTTTTTGCAACAAAACTTTATCTGAAACCTGTGGGACAACATCCAATTTTGTAAGAAACCTGCAAAGGCATCACAAAGAGAGGTAAGTTAATGCCTTGTTTCAGAGTTAGCATTGCATTTGAATATTTTTAGAAAGTAGTTAGGAGTTTAGAAAGTAGGGCTTAAAGATAAGATTGATCGTATTTTTATTGTCATTGCAATATGAACATGTTATTTACCGAAACGGGCACCGAAACGTGCTTTTAAACGAGCCGTGGGGCCTCTGCTCTTTCTGGCAGCTCCTCTATCAAACACGCACGAGCACGGGCAGGCGCAAAAAAAAGTTCCTTTTGGGGGACACCAAGTCATAAGTTCAAGAATGGGAACATATTCAAGTGTTTGCTGGTTATTTGTTACATTTTCTATTGGCAGAATAGGATTGTTACACTTCAATAAAAAAAATGTGAAGTTACACTTTGGCTTTGTGACTTTAGTGCTATACCTAAAGTAAATAAAATTACCTTATTTTAAGGTAAAATAAAATTGTCTTTTTGATCATTACAAACAATAATGAAAACGATTATCTTAGAATAGAAGATATGCTGTCTCTTGCATCACAAAAATTCTTAACTGTCATAACTGTCTCAATTGGACTCGGTCTTGACTTGGACTCGAACCTCTTTGGACTTGGACTTGTCTGGGACTCGACAACGGTGGACTTGACTACAGCACTTTATATAATTTTACACATGGGGTACTTTTTATCCCTGTGTGCACCAAACCCATCTTGAGTGTTTGCTGCTAAAAATCTCATTGTTTTAGTTTCCTGTTTGGAGCAGAGGTGTAAAGAGTATTTCAATTTTGAAATTTTGAATAATCAAATTTGGAGATTTATATAGAAAATAGCTACTTATAACAAAACACATCTTTACCTTACTGATAAAGCATATAACTGGATACAACTCAGACAAAATAACCATTCAATGTGTTGTTCTGTCTGTCTATTAAGAGCTCAGTTTTCCAGGTAAAACCATTTATGCACTTCCAACACTGTTCAATCATGTGTACTAGGCCCCACAATGCAGAAATTAATACATAAGAGCCCCAAATACTGCATGCAAAAAATGCAAAACATTTGTAACCTAAATTGCATTGATTAGCATTAACAGTCATATCTGTAGAGGCTGATCAATTACTCAACCTCAAGCCATCCAAGATGTATGTGACATTATTTCTTAGGTAGAACAATAAAGATTTTTACCTGGAGTTGTGGTCCATGGTTTTTCATGGTTCATGTCTTTAAAAGTTCAAAATACAGATAGATGCAACATAAAAGTAATCCCTGCCGCTTCTTTCGATGTAATGACGTCTTATTTAAGCGAATCGATCGAACTGTGCAAGAAACTGAATGTTATTTACAACATTATAAAGGGTAATGCACAGTTTGCGAAACTGCTTCCCATGCGTTCCAGTCGCAAATGTTCCCTACTCACTTATAAGGGCAGAGCACTTAGTGTAGAGACTTTGGAGAGAGATGGGCAATTTTATCTCATCATATACCCGTTTGGATGAAACTTGGCGTACGGAGTGATACAGAAACTCAATATTTCTCCATATCTCGGACGAGCCTTCGTATTGTGTCCCTTTCCCGCAGTGACTTTCAAGCATGCAAAACCGCCGTTTGATACGCGCCCTGCGTGCTGCACACGTTCGTCCTCCTCCATGATTAAACTAAATTGGCGGCAGATGTCTTGAAGTCTGTGTGAAGCAAGTTTTCTATGCGTGATTTGAGTGGACGGGGTCACGTGACGGGACTGATTATTCCCTTAGCCAATCACACGGAGATTAAACATATAAAGTAGCGATGACAATGTGAGGAAAAATAGCGCAGTAAAAGTACCGATACAGCACTAAAAATGTACTCAAGTAAAAGTAAAAGTACCCTGTTTTTAAACTACTTAAAAAGTACAATTCCTGAAAAAAAACTACTCAATTACAGTAATTTGAGTATTTGTAATCCGTTACTTTCCACCACTGGTTTGGAGTGATTCTGTATGAAGGAATCTCTGATCTCTTGTCAGGTGTTCTCTAAACTCAGACTCAGAGCTGCTATCTTGGCAAAAAGAAGGTTGCAAAATGTACTGAATAAAAGGGTATGATTAATTATGAGCAATGTGTATTAAAGAAAAACATTTATTTCATAATGAGATTCCCCTCCCCATTTATAATTCTTATTCTCTAATGAAAGGTTAGATTTTTGTGATTTTTAAATAAAAGATCCAAAAGCTTAATGATACAGATTTATTTGTACAGTCTTCTTTGATCATATTTACCTAGAGTATGAATAATTTTGAGCTCAACTGAACATGTCTTATTAAACATATAGCTCAATTCTCATAATGTGTTGTACTGTATTTACAGCTTAATCGAGTATTCACACTAAAATACCCATTGATCTTCAGGAGATCCTTTATCGTTGAATTTTGGTGAGATAAGGAACCACAAAAATATTTTTGAATTTTTGCAGAATATGATGTTCCAATATGTTTTAGCGTTTACATGTGCACCAATAATGCAATTGTTTCCAATAATCAGAGTAAGGACATACATCTTAAGTAAGGACAGAATCGCAGTTACACGAACAGTGTACATGACATAAAAACATCTCTTTGCTCTCGTTTACATGAAGGTTTTATTAGTCTGATTATTTGCTATAATACACAGCACAAACGATGATCTCAGCTACAGTAGGTGTGTGTTACTGGCTATCATTTTAATATATTCTCGTCAAATGCAAAACACCGTGATGTGGACGTGTTTTACGGTTATTCAGTTATTCAGGTTATGCAAAATGTCTGGTCAGAGCACCTTGGTCAGAGCATCATAAATGCAATTAAGGTGTTTACATGCCTTCTTATTACGATTAAAACCGACCTACGTCACATATGTTACTTTTGATTATGCTAACTGCGATTATAGTGTAATGGCAATATTGCCAAATTCCTATTATAATTGCATTATGAGGATGCATGTAAACGTAGTCAATGTTAATTATTTATATTACAATTATTCTTTTTAAAATGTACATTCTTGAAATATGTTGATACTACATTTCTCCTCAGTTTGGACAAATATATATATTTGACCACTTATATAATAATACTGACTGCAATAATACTGATTGGAAATGTGTTAAAATGCATAGCACTTTTCCTGTGTTTTCAATAGGCCTGGGTCTGTAGAGGTAACAATTCAGCTCATTTTTGAAAGTGAGCCTTTGGTTCCAGATAAAACAGATATAAAGGATGCACTCACAAAAAGTCTTGACACATCTGCTATCTCCTTAAATATAATCAGATCCAGTATTTTTGCTTGTAAGTATCATATTCTGCTTTTAAAACGGTCATATGCAAGTACATTTCATGGAAACAAATGTTTAACAGAGGACGTTATGTCCTGCAAAAAAGATGGTGCTCAATGTAAACTACACTGTAAAAAATGATTCTGTGTCATAGTAGATTTCATGAAATTAATTGAGTAAACTTGACTTAATACAATTGTGTTCTTGTTTTTTTTAACCAAAATTTAAGTTAAAATTATAGAAATATCATGGAATTCTAAATGCACAAATAATTGAGTGAATTCAACTTAATTTTATCATGTTCAACCCACTTAAAATTGGATAAAGGATCTATATTTAATTATTTTGTGGTGGAACTACATGAATTATTTAAGTTAATTTCCCTAACTGAGCAGTGAATTTAGAGTTCCCAGCATGCTCTGCATGCGACAGCATTAGGAGAGTCATTTTTGTGAAAAAGTGCTATTTTATGTGCTTTAGAATAAAATGAAAGACTTGATAGTGTTTATTGTTCAGTTGTCTTTAAGATTTAGAAGATATTCTGTTTGTATTTCTGAGTTTCGTGGTTACCATCTTTCAGAAGAGTGGTGCTTGTGCTTAGGTTGTGGGAGAGCTCAAGCTGTTTGTTTTTTCACTCAGTGAACAGTAACGCTGCTAATGTCAGTACTGAGTCGACTCTCAGCTTACTTGTACATCATATATGTTATAAACAATAATAAATATTAAATGTTAAACTGAAGTTAAAAAAGATCAAGAAGTTATCTCCAATGCTCAAAATAGTATTTCTTCTTGATTTTTTAAAGTTTATCATGTGACGTGCTTAAATATTTTAGGTAATTTTACTTGATTTATTCGTGGAACATTGCGTTAAAAATATGCTTTAAAGTACTTAAAAATATTTTGTGTAATACTGTTACCTTAATTTTTTTAAGTAAATAGCTGTGTCATTTTTTACAGTGTAACCATTGATATTGAAATATTAAAAACAAACAATCGACAAAAAGTATTCTAAGAATGTTTTCTACTAAATGAAAATCTATTTGGTGGACTTATTCTAATTGTAGATGCACAACTTGAAGTTTCCACAACACCTTTGAAATTTACAACATTCTTTGAAACCTCAGCTACTGTTAAAACAGCAACTGCTGAAGTAATTAAAACATCAGCTTCTGAGTCAACAACTGTTAATCTACCGGTTAAAACAACTGGACCAGTCAGTACTACAGAAGGTGAGAAAACACTGCAGTCAACAAGCAAAAGCCAAACTACAGACATAACAACTCATAGCGAACTAACAACAAATCAACAAAGTAGTGACCTGTTGCCCACAACAACCCAGAAAAGTACCGGTGAGCCATCAACATCAACAATCAAGGAGACACCAATTTTAACAGAACCAGTTACAACTACTTTACCTGCAACAACTACACTACCCGAGTCTACCACACAATTAACAAGCATGAGAAATCTTCCACATACATCTGCAACACCAACAACCCAACAAAGAACTACAGTTTTACCAACCTCAGAAAATGATCCAACACCTGATGAGCCAACAACTTATGCATTTGAAACAACTACATTAGATCTGTCAACACAGCAATTATCAACCAAAAGCCTTTCTCCAGACATTACAACTAATAGGCAAATAACAACAAATCAACAAAGTAGTGACCTGTTGCCCACAACAACCCAGAAAAGTACCGGTGAGCCATCAACATCAACAATCAAGGAGACAAACAACCCAACAAAGAACTACATTTTACCAACCTCAGAAAATGATCCAACACCTGATGAGCCAACAACTTATGCATTTGAAACAACTACATTAGATCTGTCAACACAGCAATTATCAACCAAAAGCCTTTCTCCAGACATTACAACTAATAGGCAAATAACAACAAATCAACAAAGTAGTGACCTGTTGCCCACAACAACCCAGAAAAGTACCGGTGAGCCATCAACATCAACAATCAAGGAGACACCAATTTTAACAGAACCAGTTACAACTACTTTACCTGCAACAACTACACACACGACTCACCACACAATTAACAAGCATGAGGAACCTCACCATACATCTGCAACACCAACAACCCAACAAAGAACTACATTTTACCAACCTCAGAAAATGATCCAACACCTGATGAGCCAACAACTTATGCATTTGAAACAACTACATTAGATCTGTCAACACAGCAATTATCAACCAAAAGCCTTTCTCCAGACATTACAACTAATAGGCAATAACAACAAATCAACAAAGTAGTGACCTGTTGCCCACAACAACCCAGAAAAGTACCGGTGAGCCATCAACATCAACAATCAAGGAGACACCAATTTTAACAGAACCAGTTACAACTCTTTACCTTCAAAAACTACACTACCCGAGTCTACCACACAATTAACAAGCATGAGAAATCTTCCACATACATCTGAAAACACCAACAACCCAACAAAGAACTACATTTTACCAACCTCAGAAATGATCACAACACCTGATGAGCCAACAAACTTATGCATTTGAAACACAACTGCATTAGACCTGCCCAACACAGCAATTTATCAACCAAAACCTTTCTCCAGAATTACCAACTAAAGGCAAAAACAACAAATCCAACAAAGTAGTGACCTTTTGCCCACAACAACCCAGCAAACCAATACCGGACTCTTGAGCCATCAACATCACAATCAGAGACAACAATTTTACAGAACCAGTTCAACTTACTTACCTTCAACAACTACACACCAACTGAGTCAACAACACAATTAACAAGCATGAGGAAACTCCAACATACATCTGAAAACACAGCAACAACCCAACAAAGAACTACATTTTACCAACCTCAGAAAATGATCCAACACACTGATGAGCCAACAACTTATGCATTTGAAACAACTCATTAGATCTGTCAACACAGCAATTATCAACCAAAAGCCTTCTCCAGACATTACAACTAAAGGCAAATAACAACAAATCAACAAAGTAGTGACCTGTTGCCACACACAACCCGAAGTACGGTGAGCCATCAACATCAACACATCAAGGAGCAACCAATTTTAACAGAACCAGTTACAACTACTTTACCTTCAACAACTACACTACCCGAGTCTACCACACAATTAACAAGCATGAGGAATCTTCCACATACTCCTGAAAACCAACAACCCAACAAAGAACTACAGTTTTACCAACCTCAAAATAGCACCAAGCTGGGCGCCAACAACCACTCATGCAGACAAAAGTCACAATAATGTCTTGAAACAACTTACTGACTAGCTCCGTCATCACAGCAATCAACCAACCAAAATTCTTTCTAGTGATTTAGTACCACAGAAAGCCCAAAATAACAACAAATCCACAAAGAGTGCAATTTTGCCCAACAACCCCAGCAACTACTCAGTAACCTGGACTCTTGAGTCATTCAGCATCTAACAATCATGATGGAGACACNCAATTTTAACAGAACCAGTTACAACTACTTTACCTTCAACAACTACACTACCCGAGTCTACCACACAATTAACAAGCATGAGAAATCTTCCACATACTTCTGAAAACCCAACAACCCAACAAAGAACTACAATTTTACCAACCTCAGAAAATACACCAACAACTGGTGCGCCAACAACACTCATGCAGATGAAATTTACAACAAATGCATTTGAAACAACTACACTAGCTCCGTCATCACAGCAATCCACAACCAAAATCCTTTCTCCAGATTTAACCACTGAAAGTCAAATAACAACAAATCCACAAAGCAGTGCACTGTTGCCAACAACCCCAGCAACTACTCATACCTGGACTCTTGAGTCATTAACATCAACAGACGATGAAACAACAATTTTCACAGAACCTGTTACTACTACAAGACCTTCAACAACTACACTACCCGAGTCTACCACACAATTAACAAGCATGAGAAATCTTCCACATACTTCTGAAAACCCAACAACCCAACAAAGAACTACAGTTTTACCAACCTCAGAAAAAATAGCAACAGCTGGCGAGATATCAAAACTTACAACAATATCCACTGCAGCAGTCACAAGTAATGCATTTGAAACAACCACACTAGCTTTGTCAACACGGCAATCAACAATGCAAAGCCTTTCTCCAGATATAACAACTGAAAGTCAAATAACAACAATTCAACAAAGTAGTGACATGTTGTCAACAACTTCAACAACTGTTGAGACAAGGACTGGTGAGTCATCAACATCTACACTCAAGGACACAGCAATTTCCACTGAACTAGTTACTACTACAACACCTTCAACAACTACACTACCTGAGTCAACAACACACTTAACAAGCACAAGGAATACTCCATATACACATCGAAGCACTACACTTTTAAAAACCTCAGAAAATATACCAACAACTGGTGTGCCATTGACATCAACACGCATTTCGACAACAACTTCAACCGAAACAACCACACAAGCTATATCAACAAGGCCACCAATAAGCAATAGGCCTCCTGCAGATGTAACAACAGAAAGTCAAACAACAACAGATTCACAAAGTAGTGACCTCTTGCCAACTGAGTCATTAACACCTACAGTCCAACAGATGACAATTTTCACTGAACTAGTTACTACTACAGAACCTTCAACAACTACACTACCTGAGTCAACAACACACTTAACAAGCACAAGCAATCCTCCACATACACAACGAAGCACTACACTTTTAACAACCTCTGAAAATATAGCAAAGACTGGTGTGCCAGCCACAACGGAAAAAGTCAGAACTATTGGATCTGAAACAACCACACAAGCAATATCAACAAGGTCATCACCAATCAAACACCCCATTCCAGATATAACAACAGAAAGTCAAACAACAACAAATCCACAAAGTAGTGACCTGTTGCCAACAACCTCAGAAACTGTTCATACAAAGACTGGTGAACCTTCAACATCTTCAGTCAAAGATACAACAATTTTGACTGAACCAGTTACTACTACTAGATCTGCAAAAACTACACTTCCTGAGTCAATAACTCAGTCAACAAGCATGAGGAGTCCCGCATATATGTCTGAAAACCCAACAACAACCCAACAGCACACTACACTTGTGCCAACAATAAAAAATATACAAACGAGTGGTGAGACATCAACATTAACTCTCATGATGACAACAACTTCATCTGAAGCAGTCACAACTAATGAATTTAAAACAACTACACAAGCTCTATCAACAGGGCAATCAACAATGAAAAGCCTTTCTCCAGATATAACAACAAAAAGTCAAATTACAACAAATCAACAAAGCAGTGACCTGTTGCCAACAATGACTGTTGAGACAAGGATTAGTGAGCCTTTAACATCTTCAGTCAAAGAGGCAACAATTTTGACTGAACCAATTACTACTACTAGACCTGCAAAAACTACACTTCCTGAGTCAACAACACAGTTAACAAGCATGAGGAATCCCGCATATACGTCTGAGAACCCAACAACAACAACCCAAAATCGCACTACACTTGTACCAACAACAAAAGATATACAAACGAGGGGTGAGACCTTGTCATCAACTCTCATTCCAACAACAACTTCATCTGAAGCAGTCACAACAAAAGAATTTGAAAAGACCACACAAGCTCTATCAATACAGCAATCAACAATCAAAAGCTTTTCTCCAGATATAACAACTAAACGTCAAATAACAACAAATCAACAAAGCAGTAACCTGTTGCCAACATCCTCATCAACTGCCCAGAACAGGACTGTTGAGCCTTTAACATCTAAATTCAAAGAAACAACAATTTCAAATGAATCTATTACAGATACTTCACCTGCAACAACTAGACCACGTGAGTCAACAAGCATTTCTACACTAACTCCATCAACAAGGCAATCAACAATCAAAAGCCTTTCTTCAGATATGACGACTGAAAGTCAAACAACAGCAAATCCACAAACCAGTGACCTGTTGCCAACAACCTCAGTTACTGCTCAGACAATGACTGGTGAGCCATCAACATCTACAGTCAAAGAGACAACAATTTTTACTCAATCAGTAACAACTACTGGAACTGAAACAAGTACACTTCCTAAGTCTACAACGCAGTTAACAAGCATGAGGACCCCTGCACATACATCAGAAAATCCAACCACAACCCAAATAAGTAGCACACATATACTAACCTCACAAAAAATACCAACGTCTGGTGCACTATCAACACATATGTTGACAACAACTTCAACTGAAACAGTCAGAACCATTCGATCTGAAACAACTACACAAGCTCTGTCAACTAGGCAATCAACAATGAAAAGCCTTTCTCCATATATACCGACTGAAAGGCAAATAACAACAAAACAACAAAGCAGTGCAGCACAATCAACAAGCATAATGAATCCTTCACATATGTCTGAAAAACCAACAACAACCCAACAAAGAACTACACTTATTCCAACTTCAAAAAATAAACCAGGGACTGGTGGGTCATCATCACTCATTCCAACCACAACTTTTGTTACGACTAATGGGGTTAAAACAACTACACTAGTACTGTCAACAAGCCAATCAACAATCAAAAGCCTTTCTCCAGATTTAACAACTGAAAGTCAAATAACAACAAATCAACAAAGCAGTCACCTCTTGCCAAAAACCTCAGCAACTGTTCAGACAAGGACTGGTGAGCTTTCAACATCTACAGTTAAAGAGACAACAATTTTCACTAAATCAATTATGTCTACTGGACCTGCAACAATATCAACAACAAATCAACAAAGCAGTTACCTGTTGTCAACAACCTCAGCATTCGCTCAAACCAGGACTGTTGAGCCATCAACATCTACAGTGCAGACGACAAGAACTAAATGGAATTCAACAACTACACATGCTCCATCATCAATATATTCAACAAGCAAAACAACTTCTGCAGATATGTCAAAATATATGTCAACTAATCAACAAAGCAGTGGAATGTTGCCAACAACCTCAGCAACTGTTCAGACCAGGACTGGTGAGCCTTCAACATTTACAGTCAAGGAGACACCAATTTTCACTGAACCAGTTATTGCTACTTCACCTGTAACTAGAGTTACAGCTTCTACACCTATAACTGTAGTTACAGCCACTACACCTGTAACTACACTACCTAGGTCAACAAAACAATCAACAAGCATGAGGAGTTATGTACACTCATCCAAAAATCCAACAACAGCCCAACAAAACACTACACTTTTAACAACCTCAGAAGAAATAGCAACAACTGCTATGACAAGGACTGGTGAGCTACCAACATCTACAGTCAAGGAGACAACCGTTTTCATTGAGTCAGTTAATACTACTAGAGCCACAACAACAACACTACCTGAGTCAACTCAACCATCAAGCACATGGAATGCTACATATAAACCAACAACTACACGCACTAAACTTTTACCAACCTCAACAAATATTTCACAGACTGGTGATCCACTAACATCAACACTCATGCAAACAACAACTTCAAGTAAAGTAGTCACAACTAATGAATTTAAAACAACTACACCAGGTCTGTCAACAAGGCAATCAACAAGCTTAAATGTAATGAATAAAAGTCCAATAACAACAACTGATCTATCAACGTCTACGCTCAAAGAGAAAATAACTTCAGCTAAACCATATACTAACACTAGACATACAACAACTACACTTTCTAAGTCAACAATGCAACCAGCATCTAAAAACCCAACATCAAGCCAAATCAACAGAACCGTAACCTCTAAAAGCATACCAACAATAAATAGATCTGGAACAACTACACTAGCTGTGTCAACAATACCATCAACAACAACAAGCAATTCGTCTCATACATCTGTAGCTAAAACGTTGACGAGCATTGGAATTACAAAAGGTACTAAGGCTGAAATAACAAAGCAATCTACAAACACCAGTCTGTCAGCACCCACAACAACTAAAACTTCAACTACACCAACTAATAAGCCAACAACAGCACATCAGATATCACACTCACTAGCTGTCAAAACAACCAAGAGCAATACAACAGGTACAGCTTTGAAAACTACAGCTAAAACAACAACAAGGAGTACTTCAACCACCAAAGCAAAACATCTGACAACCACACCTGTAACAAAAACAACGACCTCAGCACCTCTGAATCCACCCACAGCAAAAGAGGGATTTATTTTTGTAACGTTTCGAATAATGCGGATATTCATTCAAGATTATTATGATAAAACATCATCTGCTTACAAAATACTGGAAAGAAATATAACAACTGAGGTAAATCTCGTCTTTTACAAACTTTTGGAACAATTTAGATTTAAATTCAAAGAAAAGTTTGGATATCCTTCCTGTTATGTGCAAACAAATTATTCGTTATGTTTCTATGTTCTTGTTTTTTTTCAGCTTAATCGAGGCTACAAAAATAAATACCCACAAACGTTTCTGAGATGCATCATCATCAGTGTTTGGTGAGACAAACATTCCAAAATGTCATTACTATAAATTTGGCATACTAGGTATTTTAGAATTTTTTTAAGTAATTGTATAACCGTTTCACGCATAGAGGTCACTACAGTCCACAGCTATAAAAACAAGATGAAAAAGATGTCAGTGCCGTGAGGAGATCATTGTTACAGTGATTAATACATTTAAGTGTGAAATGCAGTGTGTAGCTTCCCATTACCTAAACAACCACATCGGTTACAACCAAAACGTTACCGGAATCATGGGAATCGCTGGATTTGGGTTAAAAATTGTCCAAGCTAGATGAATAGTGGGGAATCATCAGCTACAAAATAAAGTAGACAGTAGAATGCACAGTTATACACAACAGGCAAATTATATAAATCTGACCAATGGTACGACAATGGTGCAATTGAATATGAGTGTGTGACTTTTTATAATAATAATAATAACAATATGTTTTATTTATATAGCGCCTTTCAAGAACCCAAGGACGTTTTTTGGCCACTCATATATTTCGCTACTCAATGTTGTATAAAAGCACATGATTTAATAACATGGTTACAAAAGGAGTTCAAAGTCTCTTCAATTATTAATTCACTGTATATAAAGTAACAGCACCTTTCTATTTTATCCTTAGGCCTGGCTCTGTAGGCTTAACAACTCAGCTGATTTTCCAAAACCAGAGCGTTGTACCCAACATAACAAATGTAAAGGAGTCCTTGAGTGACACTGTAAATGCATCCATTGTCTATTTAGACATTATCCCATCCAGTATTGTTGCTTGTGAGTATCAACTTTTATTTTAACATACACAACAATCTAAACACACAATTGATTTTGATTGATTTGTGAACCATTTTATGAAAGTAAAATATTTGCTTTCGAAAAGTACTTATAACATCATAGCCTTATGATAAAAAATGAAATCACTTTGATACAAATATTAACTATGTAACCCATAATATGCTGAAAATATTCTTTACGCAGATCATCAAAGTCTCGTCACAACCACCATTGCTCCAAAAATCACAACACCACTGACAAGCAGCCAACCTTCGACAAGGGTTACATCTGGCAGCGCAATGGCAAGGAGCAGACCAACTGATGTGGTCATTTTTCTTCTACCTATCACCCTCATCAATTTCTTTTTGCTAGAACTAAAAGTGTTGTGATTCTATCCGCGCTAATATAATTGATCATAATATTTATTGTATAATGTTAATATTAAATTGTTTATATATTACCCTTAATATATTAAAAACGCAAATATAACACATTAAATAAGATTATTCACAATAGATTCACCAAACATGTAATCTTCAAGAATCTCACAATTGTAGTTGTACGATTGACATTCATCTTCTTAAGGTGATTTTTTAAAGAAAACTGTACAATGGTAATAACACATTTGAAAAGCTTTCTTTAAATGTAACAATTTAATTTATAATTGTCCAACTGACTTATAGTTCAATCAAAGTGGCTTCATCTGTGTCCATTTTTAAGTTTAGGTTAAAGACCTATCTTTTCGATAAGGCTTTTAAAACTTAGTTTTAAATTTTCATAGTGTGTTGTTCTTTTTAGTTGCTATATTGGCTATATTCTATCCTTTTTAGATTATATTTGTCATTTGCCTTATTTGTTGTTTTTGCCCTTCGTTGTAAAGCACAGCGCTCAACTCCGGTTGTAGTTAATAGCGCTATATAAATAAATTGACATTCCATTATAATATTTGAAAATGAAAAAAAAAAAGACTTGGTGAAATCAAATTCTTCATGCATGAGAATATGTATTGTAAATGTAATATTTCTGTAAAATGTTTTATTTAAACAGATGGTTCTGTACACAACTAAGTAATTTAAATATCAATGTATTGCTAACATACATTTTCTACATTTTATGTAAAAATGTAGAGAACAAGAATTTAACATATTTATGTGCTACAACATTGATTCATGCAAATGATAAATAAAAGGGGCCTATTTCAGGGTATTTCGAGATCTTTATTGCATTTTAGTGGTGCACTGTAACAGGAGTTCACTTTTTTACATATTTTTTACATATTTTACCTATATTGTTCACCGCTGTCGCTCTTCTCACAAAACGATCAGATTTTTTCCGGTTTAAAGTCTCTCCTTCTGATACCCTCTGATTGGTCAAGCTGACCCTGTTGTGATTGGTCACCTGCTTAGTGTGACCAATGTTTCGCCCCTTACCATGTTTGCAAGTTTCGGCTTCACAGTCTGTTGTGATTGGTCTCTGATACTGCTTCAACAATGACTGGTGAGCCACTGCCATTTACATCTTTTGAAACATCATCGGTATGTCAACCATTTAGGAACTCTGAACTTGCATAGAGTACAGGGTTAAGGTTGTCTACAGAAACGACAACTAAAAAGCCAACAACAACCAAATGCAATTGCTCAACAAAGCAGTACTCAGTGCAAATAAAACTACTACTGCTCAAACAACTAATCTGGAGGTATCAGTATCAGTATGAACAAGTCATGACCACTAGACTGCAAAGAATAACTGAAAGTATGACATCACAATTAACATACCTTCTGCACAAACCAGCATCAAGCCATCAAAACTGACAACGTTAGAAAAAGTGAGTAACACCAACTTAACAAATCACTGTGCTTTTGCCAACGACTTCAATAGCAGATGAGTATACAACATATATTAGCCAAGAGAGAACAACTGGACCAGTAACAACTGTAAGTGAACCACTCATCTCTGCAACTAGAAAGCCATCAACATCTACAACCCTTGAGATACCTGTTTCAACTCAATTACTTAAAAGCAATGGAAATAAGATGACAAAGCAATCAACAAAAACAAGAGGTCCCGCATACACTGCAGAGAAACAAATACAAACAGAACAAACCACTACATTCTTACCAACAACCAGAGAAAATGACAAAACAATGACAGCTGAACCATCAACAACACGTGAGACAACAGCTGCAACTGTACCTGTTACAACTAATGGAATTCCCAGAAGTACTGAAGCTAAAAAACAAAACAATCAAAAAAACAAAACAACTGACAAAACAATCAACCAAAACAAGTAAAACTGCAGATACAACAACACCATTAACATTAACATTTTGCCAACAAATTCAGCCACTGGTCAAACAACAAGAGATCGATCTCCAACTCCGGAGATGCCATTTCCAACTGAATCAATTACAATACAAAGAATGACAAAGCAAGCAAATAAGGCAAGAAATAAAATGACAACTCAAATTCCTGTTAACAAAATCAATGACAGAAAATCATACTTCATCAAAACTAAGAACCCTACAGACAACTCTCTCACATCTCAACTAGTCACAGCTACTGAACCTGAAAAAAGGACTGGAATGACAAAACGACCAATTATTTCAAGCCCATCTCCATATACGTAAATCAGAACAGACAATGACAACTGAACAAAGGACTACACCTTTACCGATCAATGTGTATTTATCGCAACTATGTTAATGTATCCAGTCCAGCGTCGGACCGCTGCGTCTCTGGCCGCATAGAGCTGAAGTGAGCTGCGAGACTGACAGATACGCAAATGTGATGAGCGTGTGATGAAGTATGTAGTTTATGTTTGTATTTGGCATGCAATGTATACGCAGAAACAGGGGCATTGTTAGACCTAAAGCTCTGCTGGGGCACAGGTCCCCATTACTTTCTTGAAAGCCTGCTGTGTGCAAAAAGTGTGCATCACAATGCACTATACAAACTAGCCTTGCTTAAACCACTATTCCTACAGTGCAACAATACTGAGGAAAGCAGAGAAAAGTTTCTTGCATATTTGCATTCTTCTTCATCAACAATGAATAATTACATATTTTCAAGAAGTTACAATTACAATTTCAAGAAACCAGTCATTTTGTGCCTGTAACTAAAATAAAGAACATATTTAAAGGTATTCCCGAATTTTACGGCCAAGTCCAAACAAGGTTGGTTCATTTTTGAGCATTTAACTGCACTGCCTATAATAGCACGTAGTTTTCTCAGCCATTGTTACAAACAACTTTTTATGTAATGTCCTAAACTGGAGCTAGTGAATTAAATATTTATGCACATAAAAAGTATTTTTTCTGTATAAATAGCACGCCAAATACAAATATAAACTCATGCCACATAAGCAGTTGGCTACTAGGAGATGCGGGTAGGAAATACGTGCCCTGTTAGACTTTGCTGTAATTTTTACAGTTACTTACTACAAAATTCCCGTAAAATACTATAATCTTTTTTACTGTTAATTACTGTAATGTGCATTGCATTATGGGTATTTTATGACGTAACATTGTATTTACAGTGACATACTGTATTTGGGGAATTTACAGTACTCTACTGTTGACACAACGGCAGTAGTGCTACTGTATTTGAAGACTTTTATCAGTGAAAATATTAAAAATGTGTCACTTAAAATTTGCATATAGAAACATTTTAAAAGTGTAATTGGAAACGGTTTAAGAAACAGTAAAAGGATAACTAAAGTATGCGAGCGTGAAGCCAAATTTGAACTGACTAAAGCGTATTTTAGTGTAAAAACCGCGAAGCTGGCAATCCTGGCCTGAGCAAGACCGTTGAGAGCCTGCAGTAAGTTGTTTTTACAAATGAACTCTCCGTGATACAAACTGCATTTGCATATAAACTCCTAAAAAACTCCTAGAAAATGCTGCTTTATATAGTGATTCTATAGAATACATTTTCTCTTTTTAGCATTTTGTGATTATTTTAAAGCGACTCCCGTTTCCAACTTCTAACATCTATTCTACGCCTCCAGCATGGTGCGTTGCCACAGCCCGTATCGTAGGTGACCAAGAATTATCCTGTACTTTTATACTAATTTAAAGTAAACAAATTTACACCCTTTGTATGTTTTGCTGTTAAAACCAACACATGTTGAATCGTTCCCCATTTACCTTATATGAATGGGTAACTATGGTCTCAGTGATTCTTTTTGTGCCCGTTCTTGTGATGTATTCCTGTGAATGCAGTCCTGCCCTCAGTGTGCATTCACAAAGCACAAAATAGAGAACATGAGTTTATTTTGGCAGCTTGGTTAAAATAAACCTTTATATGTCCAAATATCAAGGTCAATGTCTCATTTCATAATCACTCAATTACAGAATTACACATAACCAGTCTCATCCCCTCCAAACTCACCTACAATTAGTTGGGCCAGAAATGTTTCGTCACACAAACAGTAATGTTTTTAGAGTATCACATAGCAGTGTTTACAATCTTCTGAGAATAAACAAAAATGGCTTACATACAGGTCTATCACACATTAAAAAGGTCTTTCTACAAAGTTCACATAACCTTTAAATTACTGAAAATACAACTCAGAAAACATATAGTATAAAATGTTTAATTCTCAAACCAACAAACAACCAGACTTAACAGAAGTAAAAAAGACTGCAGCACAAATCCCCCGGAGCAATAAAATAGTTGAGAGGGGTGTGTAAGCAAGATCTTATGAAAATAAAAAGGGAGATTTTCTCTTCCACCGTCACAGAAAAAACAGGCAGGGAAAGCTGGACAACATCCACTTCAGCATATATACAGCTCATCTGGACTGCTCAACTAGAGAAGGAGAGAGATACAAAAGAATTACAAAAAATACTGCTAAATTACAAAAATATTGAATATAGACACGTATAAGAAAAACAAAAGTGAATTTCAACAAAAACAACAAAGACTGTGTGCTCATAATATTATGCTCTTACTGTAAGTGGAGATGTCAATCTCCTCGGGCAACTCTGCTACGTTGACTTCAAAACGGTCCTGCACATCATTCAGGGTCTTGGCGTCCGTTTCATCAGACACAAAGGTGACGGCCAAACCTTTTGTGCCAAATCTACCAGCACGGGCAACCTAAAGATGATAAAATAACCATTGTCATACAAATTACAGGTAAATTTGAAATGGACTTGGCGCACTTATTATTTTGAAAACCACTTGAACACTACTAGAATATAATATACAGAATATAATAATGTTACAAATGCCACAAAAAACACAAATTTGTCAGTTTATTTACCATGGTACAGGTGACCCAATTTTATATGACAAGATTTAAACAACTTCATCTGCCCAAAAAAGTAAGAGTTGCAGGGAATTAAAACGGTGTGTTTTCAGGTTCTGTGTTGGATGGTCATTTGGCTTTTCAATGCAAAGTAGAAGACTGTAGTGTATATGTACCCGATGCAGATACGTGTCCGAGTCCTCAGGCATGTCATAGTTAAAAACAATGTTAACACGCTCAATATCCATCCCACGACCAAACAGATTAGTAGCCACCAGGATCCTCCTTTGGAAATCTTTAAACTGTTGATACCGAGATAATCTGTGGGAGAGACAATAAGGTAAACCAATTTACTCTAGTGACAGTTAATTTAGTTTCCCCAAACACACAGGTTAAGGAAAAAATAAACTTTTTTTGAGGGGTTGTGAGAGTAGACACATAGGCAGGGTTATTTGTCAAACAAAAAAGAACATTATTTCCCTTGAAACTAACTAGTAACATGCCGTTTTGAGCTTCTCAGACAGACGTTTCTTAAACTTTGGTGCCATGCACGTATGGATCGCAGAATGACTCGAAAGAAGTGGGGGCATAATTATAACCCACAAAACCAGTTTTATGCAATTATGGTATATAAAAAATTCAACCGAATTCATCATAATAAAAATCCTACATTTTAAAAAGAAAACAAACAAGACTCACATTTTTTGTCCTATTGAGGGTGGCATTTTGAGAGCAAAATTAAGTGACTAGATCGCTGATAAATGTTGTGCTTTTGTAAACTTGTAATTTAATGGTTAGTTTCATAGGTATTAATGGTGATGATAGGGAACAAGTCACATCCAAAACACATAGTAATGAGATCACAGATGGTCAAAGCAGGTTAGCATAAATGAGCCCTCAAAAAAGCAAAAGTGATCACCTTTTTGAGCTCGTTTATTTTTTTATAATAATTAGTGTAGGCCGATTTATTTTCCATTTTGAACTCCTACTGGCAAATGTTGCACTATAAACTGTGAAATGAAAACCATATAAATTCCTACTAAAGCTACAAAGGTTACGGAGTCAGCAGTGAGTGCTTCTCTTTTCATTTGTTTGAATAGCAGAAATATTATGCTGCTGTCACTATATATACGTATGGATTTCTTTCTCAACTTTTTACGCTCACTTCAGACAAAAGCGACCATGTTTATGACTTAGCTCTGTGAGATATAGGTGCAACAAGCTGTGAAGAAGTTTGAAAAATGATTTAGACGCTTTAGAAATCGATCCTTGATATCTCGATCGCAATTAGCGCGATGCGCAGAAGCGGAGGTCTGATTAGATGATTTGCAGAAACAACACAACGTTATCGATCTTTATGTCACAGCCTCCAATCTGTGCATGTCATATTTGTAATGGACTTAAAAGCTGCTCCCCGCTTCAGGCTTTATGAACTTACTCTCCATCCTGCCTACTGTTCGCTTGCTAACGTGCCAACGTGACTCCAATGGAACAGTTTTTTCACAGCAATGGAGGCTGTCAATAGTTCCCGGAAGTTACTAGTAACGCATGGAGGTGTGACTAAACAGACCAACTGAGGTAAACTTCTAACCCATTTAAAGACGAAAGCCATTTAATGAATAAAAAAATGAAAGAAATAAAGCATTTAAAGAGAAAACATAACTTCCTGGAACTATCTGAAGGCTCCATGAATGACGTGACGCTCCAGCGTTTTGGACTTCCGTTGGCAGATCTCTCTCTCTCAATGGCTCTGGTTTGGTTGAGAGTGATAGCTGTGTTCCTCTCATACCATTGGTAGGTGAACTTATGGACTCGAACTGATATCAAGAAGCTTTTTAAAATGTAATCTTTTTTTAAAGTAAATCTTTTTTTCCGCAGTCAAAAGTTGGTTGGACAAACAGCTTTGATGGCAAGAAAGCAAATATTATTTCATCCGCACTCATTTCATTGTCATGTGACCAGGAAACCCATGTCTCACCTCTCCTCCTGAGCCATGCCTCTATGGATCGCAATGGCAGGGAAGTTCTGTTCAACCAGCAGCTGTGACAGAGCCACACAACGGGCAACCGACTTCACAAAAATCACCACCTACAATACACAAAAACAGTTGACGTGGTTTAGCGTACAAATTGCTGACTCCAGGTAGGCAGTATAAACTGTGAAATGACATCACCTGGTTGAACTCAAGAACATCGAGTAGGTCAAATAGTTTGCGGTTCTTCTCGCTGTCCTTCAGTTTGACGTAGTATTGCTGAAGACCATGTAGGGTGAGCTTCGTCTCATCGTCAACAAAGACCTCCATTGGCTGAAGGAAAAAACGATCTGTAACTCGTAAATGCCACCTGATGTGCATTGATATTGTATAAACAACTATCCAGAAATACTGGTTAAATCAGTTTAACGTTTGAAGACCGAATGCAAAAGGAGTACTCACATCTTGCATGAACTTGCGACAAACCGGCCTGATCTCTTTGCTCAGCGTGGCGCTGAACATCATGCATTGTTTCTCATGAGGCGTCAGTCTGAAGATATCCTGAACATCCCGTCTCATATCTAACAAACAATCATGCACAGAATTAGATTTCTATCATATTTTGAATAACAATACTAATACTGTGCCAACATATTTTTTAAATCATAAGCTTTAATCGCAATGTTTAATTTATAACATGAATAACTAAAACAGATAATATATAATAACCATACAATAATTTTATAAGTATATTTGCATACCTACGCTTATATGGTTGAAAACATGAATAACTTCATTTTTTTCAGGAATGTACCAGCAGTATTAACATTGTTACCCTTTTCAAATTGTCATCTTCAATACCTTTAGTCGTTATGTGGTAACACAAACTATAATTACTGAAATATGGCTAAGGATAGCGCTTATCTTTTATAAAATATAGAAAATCACAGTTATTATGTAGGCCTTTAAGAAGTAAGAAAACAATACGCACCCAGCTGCTCTAGCATCTTGTCACACTCATCCAAAACAAAGTGCTTGACGTTTTTGAGGTTAAGTGTCTTGTTGCGAATGAGGGCAAGGATCCTTCCTGGTGTTCCCACCACGATGTGAGGGCAGTTCTTCTTCAAAACATCTTCGTCGTTCTTTACAGACAAGCCGCCGAAAAACACAGCGCACTTAACAGTGGACATGTACTTGGAGAATCGCTCGTACTCTTTACTGATCTGGAAGGCCAGCTCACGCGTGTGGCACATAACCAACACGGACACCTGATGAGAAACCAATCATGAAGTTATGACACTTGGTTAGTGTTCAAATGCCATCCTTAATCGGCTGGTTTAGCTCCAGAAAAATATGAAAGTCTACCGATACTTATCCTTGCAAGTATAAAAGACACTTTTGCATCTTTCTCAATGCTCACATACAACGGCATAGCGATGTTCTAGTACACAGTATTTTTATACATACACAGTACTCTTGTTCAATATTTTATAACAAAATGGTGTTAGAGATGGGAAGATAACGGTGTTTGAGTTTGGAAGTCCTATGTCTGGATGAAAACACACACCTGCCCATCAACTGGCTCGATCTGTTGTAGTGTGGCGAGCACGAATACAGCCGTTTTTCCCATTCCAGACTTTGCCTGGCATAGGATGTCCATACCCAAGATGGCTTGTGGAATGCACTCATGTTGGACTGAGGAAGATAAAGAAAATATTCATTAAGGTGATTCACACCCACAAAGCCACTTCAAATGATTGAACGGCTCATCATCTATAAAACTAATAATGCACATTCGAAGTGAATCCTCACCCTCAGAAGGATGTTCAAAACCACAGTCGACAATGGCGCGGAGAAGTTCTGGCTTTAGGAGGAAATCACGGAACCCGGAGCTGTGAATGGAGACGTAGGAGCCCTTCACCTCCTTCTTACCGGCAGGCACGACACTGTCTACGGCGGTCTGCGGCTCCTCGTCCTCTTCGTAGTCCAACAGCTCGTTGTCAACATCGTTTTCGGCCATGATTACTTTGGTTGAAAGTAAAAGAAACGTTAAGAATGTACAGTACACAAGTCTTAAAATGCTATTCAAAAATCACGCATCATATTTGCTGCAACAATATGGACGAATGAAGGTAGAATTGACACGTCAAGCTATATTCATTAGGTTACATAAACGTAATGCCAAAAATGGCATCTAAATAGTAAATACGCACTCACTAGGTTTTGAAAAACTTTTGAATGGGAACTGTGAATTAATTCACATTTACCAAATGTGCAATTTACCAACAAACCTTACAATTCATTTAAACAAACATCACAGCTTCTGATTAAAGCCGTATCCGCCAACACTACTTCCGCAAAATAAAATTAGTTTACAGACTATACAAACACTAATACAAATAGGGATGCATGATAAATTATCGGCCATATCAGTTTCGGCCGATAAATGGTCATTTTTAATGTATAATAAAATAATATAATCAAATTATGATAATAAAATAAGGCCGATACATTATTGCCAATAAATTATATAAAGGGCTGTCACCATAATTAAATAATCGTCTCATCGCGATTGTTTGACCTCATCGTGATGGTTTCAGATCTTCGCAATTACTGCACATCTCCATAGAAGACACAAGGGGGAGCTGCAGTGCCTGCATATTGCATATTTTAGTGTATATATTGTAACTTAAGTATGATAATACTGGTAAAATGTACCAACAATCACTTAGAAAAAACTTTAAAGCATATACCATATAAAACCTGTAGCACAATTTCACATTATTTAATATAATCTCAATGTGAAAACCAGCCTACCAAAATTTCATTCACATAGTCAAATTGTATTGTAGTCTTGCAAGTGAGAAAAAGCAGACTAGAAGCTTTTCTATGACTGATAGTATTTTAATGGTGGCTTCAATTCACTCCTGATCAAACTCGTTTTACATGTATTTGGCGTCTTGTATTATTGACACGTAGAAGCCTAAACCTTAAATATATGACGATGACCCCATTTTTTAAGAGAAAATAAAACATAAAAAATTCTTATATTCAGAACAATATGGTCGTTTCAAAGCCGAATCAAAAATGTATGAGAATTAAATGTCAAAGCCCTAAAACATACAATTAATCATCATAATCGTAATGATTTATTAGAAAATTCATCTTCAGCCAAATTTCATAATCGTGACAGCCCTAATTATGAATCATTTCCTCTGGTTAAACCACTTCAGCTGCAGGCTGCTTACAGTTAAAATACAGTACAGTACTGTCTTTCTGTCATGATCATTCACTTACTGTCATTATCAAAACATTGTTGATGTTGTAGATACAGTATGTAGATATTTATGAATGTGAAAATTATAGGAACAAAAGCATATTGTTGGAATCGGACTGCTATCTGAATACTTTCGGTCTTGAAACCTCTTAGACTTGTGGCTTTTAAGAACACTTTTCTGGGTTGCTCTGTTCATTAAATAAAGCTTATACCAGAAAAGTTTAAAAGTTAAAGAATCTTTAACTAGTGTAAAGTAGGCTTGGTACATGATTTTCAGGAAGAAAAAATATCACTAATGACTACCTTGTTTTCTGTAGTGAATGTTTTCAAATAAAAGTAGTTGACCGCTTTTTTCCTTTTGTTTCAGTCTCAGAAAATGTTATATTCATATTTAGATACTGAATATCGGCCAACATATCTATCGGTTATCGGCTTCCAATGTCAAATAATTATCAGTTATCGGCCAAAATGTACATATCGGTGCATGCCTACAACCTGGTTTGCCTGTAGAGTAAAAGCTGTAGCGATTGAGCCGATCGCTCAGCGTGTCTAAACAAAAGAGACGCCATTCATTGGATCAGCCAAACCTTCTGACTGAAAACGAGCGCTTTACAGCTTACAGCGTTTACAGTTGCATATAGATTATATATGACGACGAAATCGCGCTATAAGCACGAATTTAGTTATTTGTTCATTAATCGATTTCCTGATCTGGTTTCGAGTCTCACAGGCTGCGCTGCACGACTAAGAAACGCGAGATCTCTACTATTGTCCATTTCTTCATTTAAATTTACGTTTAATGCTTATTTTTATATATAACCTGTGTTACTAACCATGCGTCATAACAAAGCAATGATAATACGCACAAATTAAAAACAGTTTACCTTTAGATGTTAGTGCTGAACGTCGCCACTTGCAAATCGTGTGGTTAGGCCCTAAAGTCTTACAGCTCTTGCCGGATATACAAACCGAGCGTTCCTATTGGTCGAATTCAAAGTCAATAACGCTGTAGACTGCGCGCATGCGTGTAGTTGCTAAACGTCAAAGTGCGTAGAGTTGTTGTGGGCGGGCTTACAACTATTTTCTGTAAAATACTTGACAAGTCTGCATACATTTGACTGTCCGCACGAGGGCACCACATCATTTTTTCCCCCGCATCCTATGGCAAAAGTGGGATATAAATGCTATGGTTTGATTTAAGCAAGAAAAATACCTTTAATAAGACAATCTTTTTATTTTTAATCCAAATGTTATGTTGTAAATATAATTTAAAAAACGTGCATTAACTGTATAAACAGAATGTAACATATGCATTGCCACTATTCTTGTTGTCTCAAACTTTTGGACCTCACTCTATATTTAAGAATTCTGTAGAATTCTCTTCAATATTTAGTCAGAGGGAATAAAGAATATTGTTAAGTGACATCAAGTCCAACGCGTTATGCATGTTTTAAATTACCTTTATGTTGTAATGTTATGATACCAGGTGTTTGCAAACTAACTACCACAACAACACAACTATATGTATGATGATTATCCTTAAGATCTTTTTCATTACGGCGCAACATCACCTGCCGCAATAAATGATTGGTGGATTAGGCTGTCACTCGTGGTTATAACGCCAGTGTTTTCTCCTATTGGTTGTGCAGTTGTCAATCACATGCAATCTTCTGACGTAGTAACATCCAAGAAGCTTCACTCATTGAACGAGCTCATCAACTACAAGTAGAGCATCCAGCAGTTCTGGGTTCTTTTTACCGGTAATTTATCGCAATAAAAAGGCATGTGATTATTTACGTCGATTTCTAATTTGATTCATCGTCTGTAAGGTGGGCGGGACCAGGGCGGTGCTTTCTCTTGTAGGCGTCGACTCCAGCTCTCCTTGAGGAAGCTCACCCTGACCAGTCTATTTTCTTCTAAATGAGCATCCGCATCCGAGCATCAATATGATGCCGTATTTACTCACCGGCTTACCGTAGTTGTCCAACGGCGTCGTGCAAGAAAGGATTATCGGCATCTTCCGTTTTCGTGCTCGATTGTCTTGGGCACGGCGAGCCGCGAGATCCGTGAACGCGCCGGAGCAGCTTCAGTAATGACACCGAAATTCAGGTGGGCATTGCTCATTCATCTATGCATTATCATCGCAGACGTCAGGGGGTGACTGGTTTATTATTTGCGTCGGTTTGAGTAGGTCAGTGGTTCAAAACGTATATCGGGATGATATGACAGATAGGTGAGCTGACAAAGCTAGGGAAAATTCCAGCGCATCGCTCTTGTGACGGGACCAACGGCAAGGATGAGATTTTGTGCCAAAGAACAAATGATCATCCGCACCCTTATATTTCACAAGAAAAGGCGACACACACGCGACCCATGATCTAATTTAACAGAGACACACAAACACAACACGACCACTGTCAATTAAACGAAGCTCTCTTTATAATGCCGTTGCACAGTCAAACCAATCGCATCGCTAAAACCCCGACAACCCAACGGAATGTGTTACTAATCCAATGCACACCTATAGTGTAAATTAGTGGCATCCCCTGCGCGGACATAAGGTGTATTTGCATGAGCTTGTTTTAGCTGAGTCCAGACTATGGCTACGGGCTTTATTATAATATTGCGGTCTGCACACACATTAAACCAACGTCAGCGGCAATTCATCGGCATAACGTCTTAAAACCTCTAATGGCTTGTTATAGATTTGTATTATTTTATATGTCGAGACTCAAAGCGTATACACACACGACTGCGATGGCTGCTATGCACATTTCCTTATTGCCGTTTGTCTGCGTTAAGCCCATCTGTATTTGTGGTGAACTGAAATACATAGACCAACCGAAGGAAATTAGATTTCTGATCTGATATATGCATTTTAGTTTGTATTGAATTACGGTTTAATGAATTAATTGTATGGCTGTAAGGGATTGTTTGAGTGGTCTGATTACATGTGTTGTTAGGGAGGAGAGTTTGCTTGTTTGAGTGGGTATTTAATGATTAGTCTGTGCTTTTGTGTTATACCAACTGATAGTGTGGAGATAGTGATGAGTCTGTAAAAGACAAAATGATGATGACACCTGCTCGTGAAACAAAGCCGTTTCGCGTCTCATTACAGCGCATATAAGGTGATTTGCAAATTTTTGTTGAAATGATCGTTTCTGTGTTTTGATGATTTTGCACTGATGACGTAATAATGACCTCATCGTCACAGTTCCCATGTTGTGTTTCCATTATAACAGAGGGAGTGTGAGCTATAGAGGTATGAGAGATTGTCATTCCAAGCAGTAGTTTTAGCATCTGTCCCATCGCTGCTGGTTTGTTAAGAATCTCACTGAGCATTTTAGGAGTCAGACTACTGTCAACATGTAAACAACATGGGATTGAATGAAAACTAATGTGATCACGAATCAACACTGTATTGATTGTTCTGAAATAACATCATTGTGATTAATGTGAAAGGATTACAGAACACCAGTGATCAGGAATGATAGGTACCTATGAATGGGAAACAAACCGATATGGCTGTCATTGAATTTTTGTCAGGATACATGTTTTGTAGGTACATACATGCCAAAGAGTTGGGTAGAAAGGCCTCCTAATTTCTGTTGACTTTACAATTCAGTCTTTAACCAACCCCCTTCTGATAGGGATACTTCACCCAAAAATGCGTATTCTGTCATCATTTACTCACCCGGAGATTGTTCCAAACCTGTATAAATTTCTTTGTTTTGCTAAACACACAGGAAGACAATTGGAAAAATGTCAGATCTCGCCCCCCATTGACTCCCATATTAGGGAAAATAAATACTACGGGAGTCAATGGGGGGGCAAGATCTGACATTCTTCTAAAAATCTTCATGTGTGTTCAACAAAACAGATACATTTATACAGGTTTGGAACAATCTGAAAGTGAGTAAATGATGACAGAATTTTCATTTTTGGGTGAAGTATCCCTTGAATGTGTATCATTTCAGGCACTGCCACACTTTATCTTGGTTTTAAGATGTTAGTAAACCATGCTGACATATTTAACCATAAACTGATGTCATCATTTCATTGTGTGTGTCAATTTTTCACATCATGATTCGTGATAAATGCTAGGACTTTTATTTCTATATACAGTATTATTGTGGGAGGGATAGTTTGCCCAAAAATGAAAATTCTGTCATCATTTACTCACCCTCATGTTGTTTCAAACCAGTAAACATTGTATTGTTCCACTGAACACAGAAAGCAGATTTTGAAAGAATGTTTGTAACCAAACAGTTCTGGGGCACCATGACTTCCATAGGAATCGAAACAATATGGTACTAGTCAATGGTACCCCAGAACAGTTTGGGTTTCCTACATTATTCTAAATATCTTCTTTGGTGTTCAATAGAACAAATAAATGTATACAGATTTGAAACAACTTGAATGTGATCAAATTATTTTTGAGTAAACTTTCCCTTGTCGTCAGTAGCAACATTTTTATTTACTGAATTTCATTTATTGATTGCATTAAAATGATTCTTTTCATCATAGATTTTGTTTGCACTCGCTCTCCTTAAACAAGGGTTGCATTAGAGCATTCTGAAAATAGTCATATTTATTGAAAGTAAGCTTTTATGATTTTAGAGGTTTTGTGCAATCAATTATCACAATAAACTATGTTATTGAATGAGTTTAGTAGTTAAAGGGATACTTCACCCAAAAAAAATTCTGTCATCATTTACTCACCCTTAGATTGTTCCAAACCTGTATACATTTCCTTGTTTTGCTGGACACACAAGAAGAAATTTGGGAGAATGTCAGATCTCATCCACTATTTACTGCCATAGTAGTGAAAATAAATACTATGGGAGTCAATGGGGGATGAGATTTGACAATCTTCCAGATATCTTCCTGTATCACTTTAAGGCCTGTTCCTGTAAAGAATGATAACTATATAATAGCGTCCACATCAACCGATGATAATGTTGTGTTTATTCTACGCATTGCATTATTTTACGCTATACCCTTTAAATTCTAATAGGTTTTGATTGGCTGTCAATGTGTTATTGTTTATCAGCTGGATAAAATATTACTCTAAAAGTGATCCCAACAGGATTGTTTGTCTGTATTGTAATAGTTGCGGTGTGGACGTAGCTATTCTCGTTGAATTTAGAATTATTTGATAAGCTTTGTTGCTATAGTTTTCATAGTTATTGGTGTTGTTGTGATAGACTGACTTTGTTTCAGAGCAGCTGTGGCTCGTCCGCCATGACAGTCATACAGGCCTGTTTGTGTTTATGTTGTCCCGTCTATCTGCGTCTCTCCTCTGCTGCTGTTTGTTGGGTTTTACTTAGTCATACTACTAATTTAGATTCGCTGCAGCTGCTCTTGGTGACACAGCAGATGCTTTTTTCTTTCTCGGCTCTGTAAATTTTTCATTAGCCTTATTTTATTAGCTATAACGTGTCGTAACGTTTGTGCGTGTTATGAGGCATTTGTGCTTGTATTTCTCAGGATTAATTTCCCTTTATTTCATGCTAAACATGATTAGAATGCAAGAGTGCTGATCGTGTAGGACTTTATATGTATATTGTGCATTTTCAGGTATCATTTACATTTATGCATCTAGTAGTAGATGCTATTTACCAAACGTGACTTGTAGTGTATTTGGAGTAGTATGCATTTTATAAGTATCTAGACCAAATACATAATTGTTGACTAGGGATGCAGGGATGTGCACGAATATTAAAAATGCTATTCGAATATTCTTATTTTTCATAAGAATAAAACTGCGTCACCACAAGGTTAAGTTACCGCTACAGAAGACCTTAGAGTTGTCACGTCTTATTTAACGCTTCTTCACTTCTTCTGTAATGATTTTATAATATACAGAAAATATAAAAAATCATTTGTATTTATTCCTAAATCTTTGTTCACTCAGATCGCAAGCTAGTTTAAATATTTTAAGTTTACGCACCGGATGCCCGGATCGTGTTTTATGCTCGGCTCACATCACCATATTAAAATGTTTCAAAACTGGTGAGCCACAGAATTCGTTAACATTACTTACATTAGGTATAAAAATATCAACGTAATATTAAATGATTAACAATAATTCATTTATTACCATTACTTGTTTGGAGCGGTTGTTCTTAGTAAATTCATATTCGTTCGTTAAAAATATATGAAGTAATGCTAATTTCAACAACTTGAAACATGAAAATGTACATTTCACTGCAACTAATGTTAATGAATTTGGCCTTAACATAAGACTGGCACCTTTTTCCATACTTAAAAGCCTGAATTTTCCTTCTAGAAGTTCAAATAGGGTCGTCGCCTTCAAGTTACAGCCTGTGAATAAATTCGCACGGATACTTTTTTTATTTGTTTTAAAGCGCGCTGTGATGATTCCTTACCTTAGTTGAAATAAATAGGCCTACCTTATTTATTGATGCAATGCAAAGCTAAACAAGACAGACACTGACCGTGAACGACAAAGAAAACAATATTTATATGTGGTGCTGACCGGCAGGGCGTTTTGTTTTGTCCGTTTTCTTTTTGTATTATACTGTTCCGCGCAAGTTTAAATGCAGTTTTTATGTATTTTTCTATTTTTTCAACATTAAAAAACCTATATACAAAATATAATATTAATGCGTTATGAATATTTAATGATAATTATAAGGTTTATGTGAAATTGTGACTAAATAAAAACGTAACAAATTACGTCATTATTAACTTAATTTAAATAAACTAATATAATATTATTATATATAATATAATAATAACTAATATAATAAATTTGTTTTTTATGAGCTCAAATATTCGAATATGAAATTATTGAAATATGCCCATCCCTAGGATGCACGATATTATCGGCCGATATTGACTTATAAATGAAATATCGGCATCGGCCGATGGGCGTGCACTCGCAAAGACACCAGCTGTCACATAGCATGAGTATTTTTGTTCAATGACTGTAATAAAAATCACGTACTGTTTCGCATTGATATCCAAATACAGTTTCATATGTTCTAGCAGCAGTAATATAATAATTTGCGCGAGGAGTGCAAATCAAATCATTCATTCATACATTTATTATGATACTGCACGTCACTCAGAAATCCAGACGAGCTCACACTGCTAAATCCTCCATGCCAAGCATTCACAATATAACATCCATTTGTACTTTATGTCCACAAACATAATAAATCAGAGAACTGTGAATATATTTCCCATTGTGTACATTGGATTTCTTGTGAAAGAACCATCGGTCATTGTTTTCCAACAGACAGCGCTGTGTAAAACTGTGTAAAATCTGATCAGTCTTATGTATTTAATGAGCCCACACATACTGTACATGGTTCATATTTCACAAGCAGGCGATAGGTTTGTTATTTCACAGCTGTGTTGTTAGTTTGTCAGCTATAGGCTAAAGCTACAGCACAGTACTGTTTTTCTGTCGTGTCCATCCACATTCGCTCTATCGGTGAGCCATAATCAGTCAGCACAGAGTCTGCAGGTATTTATGAAAGTATATTATGAGGAAAAAAGCTCATTGTTATGGCAGATTGCTGTGTGAAGGCTTTCCGTGTCGCCCATCACTGTAAATACAGCAGTCATTTTTGCTAAGCTACAGCTAAAGCTATTGGCCATTAAAACAAGTGATTTCTTGCTAAAACATTTCTCAACGATTCTCACTTGGTATCTACTTGTTAAATAGTTTTTTTTCTTTAAAGGTTTTATTAGACATTATTACTATGTGCTGTTTTATTGCTGTCAAACAGTAAAACTCCCTTTACAAACTTCATGTAGCATTAATTAAAATTTGCAGATATTTACATAAGGTAAAATATAACAGAGACACGTAAATAAATAAACGATTGCTTTTTTTTATTACAGACTTAAAAAGAAAAAACTTAAGAAAAAAACGTAAAAGATATGCACCTTTTGTTCTATCATCATCAAAAAAGACTTATTACAGTATATCGGCTAAAATGACTAAAAATATCGGCATATCGGATATTGGCAAAAATTAAATATCGTGCATCACTATTGTTGACACATTTATTTAGTATCATTTGAAGCCTAAAAGATATTGAGTTGATTGCCTCTATCACCCTGCCCTAAAGGCATCTGAAACCTTTACATTTTATATAGGAATCAAACACATAACCTTTCTGCTGCAGTTTCTGCTGTTACGTGAACAGGAAATAAAGTTTGCGATGTCTTTAATAGTATAGTAAACTTTGTATTGTTTTTGATGTGTTGGTAACGTGCTACGTTTTAACTTCGAGCTAAAGTTAACATGGCCTGTTCTTGGCCAATGATCCTCTAAAAAGGGTCAAGAAATGATCTTGTTTGGGATTCCTATGCAAAATTATAGTTCAGGTGCTCATTTTGAGGACTGATGAGCCTATAGACAGCCCTCATAATCATGTAAGGCCTCACCTTGTAAGCCATTATTGATGTATATCCAGTATAGTCACTTCTTGGTTGCATAAGCCATGTAACACCATGAAAGATCTTTGCATCCATAACAAAGATAAATGCAACAATTCTTTCTTCCCCTAAATATTAAATGATTTATCATTTTAGTCCTTAAGCAGCTGACCACATGGAAACATTTCAATACTGTAAAGTCCATCCTGAATTATTGGATATACTATGTTAAGCCCTCAGTCATGTTGTGTAGTGAGTCATTCGTTGTCATTGTGTAGGGCAGTGGTAGAGGAGAGGGTGTGTTCTCATGCGTCTCTCCAAGCTCAATGGCCGTGGTATGTCACACAGAGCAGAGAAACGCCATAATAAAGCCTAAACTATTGTGTGATGTTTGAGGTGTGGCTTTGTGTCCTACTCGAAAATTACACGCCTCTGATGCATGACACAATTTGTTCTGGGATGCCTTGTTTAGAGCTGTGTGTTTGTGTATTTAGGTGTGTTTTTGCACGTTTGTACATGTTGCTTTTTTGATCCACTTAGCAATCACAAATTCACAAACCAGTATAAAGCCTAAGACTGTTGTTGTATTGGGTGTTTTGGATAATCCGAAGAGAATAAATCTATTATTATTAGGGGTGTAACGATACGCTCAGGATTCGATACGGTACACAGTATTGTGTTCTTGTTTGCGGTTGTATCACGGTATTTGTAGACATAAAAATATGTATCTGACATTCAAATGACAGATTTTTCCCAAAATATAACAATTTTCAGTAACATTTGTTATGTTGTGAAAGACTTGACAACATTCAAGGTTTAATTGAACCATGTGTATGTAAACTAATAAAAATGTAATTCATCTGTCACTGAAAAATAAAACTAAATTTTAAGCAAAAATATTAAGCTTTATTTTGCAATAAAAGCAGTTGTCCACTTTTTGCCTTTTGTTTCGGTCTCAGAAAATGTTATATTATTATTTAGATACTGTATATCGGCCAATATATCGGTTATCGGCTTCCAGTGTTAAAGATATATTGGTTATTGTTATCGGCCAAAATTGACATATCTGCGCATCCCTATATATTGTGTATATAGTCTACATCTATACATCTTAGTAGCTCTAAGATACATAAGTATGTTCATTTTTGTATCACGATATGCGATACTTCGATATATTGTTACACCCCTAATTGGTGTTCCCCTTCATCTGGTTAAGGAGCTGGTAAATAAACTCTTGACAATGCTGATTAGCCTGACCACACTGTTCCCTCTGGGAAGACCACGGGACAGAATTATGTTTTCTCTTTCGGCTGCCTTTGACATCGCAGCTCATGATAGCCTGGAGCCAGGGGTGACATACATCCGCCATTAAAGTAATTCGGATGACTCCAGTGGTTCTGAACCAAAACAATATACTTGCGAAACCAAGTCATATTTTTGCACATTTAGCAAAACTGAGATGGAAAATTAAATGGCTAAATTCAAATATGGTAGCTCATCGATAACTTAAAATCTCATTGGTTCTCATGTATCTCGTGTCGAAACACTTGTATGACAACTAGTCACAAGACCCAATTTTTTTGTTTTGTTATAAATACCTTTTTTTGATGAGCTATCCTTTTAAAACTCAGAGAACGAGAGATAACTCAAAATAGGGATGTGCCAAACTCAAAATTAAAAATAGTCACTCATCTAGTTCACTAGAGTAGTTCACTTTAAAATAAGCCCCCATTGACTTTCCATAGTAGGAATAAAAATTACTATGGAAAGTCAATGGGGGCTTATTATGAAGGGAACTACTCCTTTAAGAAAGCCCCATATAATTAGTCTGGTCTCAGGTTGACCTCACATAAGGGTTGGTTGACTAGCCTGTTAGTCACCTATTATGACTCATTCCTACTTAAGTTCTTTGCCTCTCAGTGTACATCCATTTAAAGTACCACAGATTAATTTATTTATACTTGGGCTTTGTGGCTCTAAGTTTTGCCAGAAAAGGGCATGTGGTGCTTAAGTTATTTTTATAAAGATTTAGTTTTTCTATTTTGAAAATTCAATTCGTATGGTCTAGTAAGTGAAAGTGTCATATAATGTTTAAATAGGTATTTTAAGTGTTTTTATGTGTTGGTAAAACAGAGGATGATGAGATTTTAGAAATAACTGTGCTGGATGGTCTAGTGTGTTCCAAATTTAAGTTTCAAAGCATTTATTAGTCATAGCCAACGTCCACATTGCAATTTAAATGCATGCCGTTCTTTCCATAGTATATTTATAACCTTTACTGCATGTCTTCGGTTAACATTTGTGCAGTAGGATTTACCGTTCAGAAAGACTTGAAACACACGTTTCACCAGATCCTGTCTCTATTTTTGCATTTAACAATTTGTCATTTTGCAGATTACACATGAAAAACATCACAGGAAATTCCTCCACCCTGCGTTTACAGCTAAATGTTACAACGTTCAGACCCATGTACATGTTAAAAGAAATAGGTCGGCCCACCATGAAACGTATGTCATTGTTTTACCGTCATGCTTTTCTGAACTCGTACGTTGTTTTCACAAAACAAGGTGTTCTGAAGAAGTTTTTTGAACGTTTTTGTGCTAAGTTAGTCAGTGGGGTGTAAAGCGCCATGGGCCTACCTTCAGACCTACCTCGACTGAAGGTCTGGAACTTATCGCCGCTTTCTTTGGCCAAGGCCCATCCAAGAGGCCATATGACTGACAGGTAAAGCAACCAATCACGTTTCGTTTTGTGCTACGTCATGTTTAGAGGCGTGGAAATGTCCCCGCAATAACAGACCGGTGTACATTCACAAACGTGTCAAAATTTAACAGCAACAAAATGATTAGAAGTTTATGCCGTGAACCTCGCATACTTTTAAGAATAAAGCGTTAAGTCGATCTGATGAATTCTTATAGCAACCGTTGTAAACACGACAGCTTACTTCTTAGATCAGACGGCTTCGTGTTGTTTCCAGGCGGACCGTTAAAGAACGCGACACGCACGTCTCCCGGAAATCCTGTGAAATTCAACCAATCAGATGACGACTTCGAACGTGCTGAAGTGTTTCCAGAAAAGTGTGCTTTATGCATCAGACGTCTAGCCAACGGTCCGTGGGCGTGACGTCTGAAGCTGAGACTAATAGGGATGTAACAATATTATCGATGTCTTATCGTGTTATTGCAATAGCAAAATTGTCTCAATATTATCGTAGTCACATGACTGTATGAAACGATAAGTCTTTCGGGCCTAAGAAAAGAGGATGCTTATAACACGTTTCCAAGTCATCATTTGTAATTTAAAATATTGTAAAGAATATAGTACCGTGGACTTCATACAGAGGTGTTATTGTACAGTGAGATTTTGATATTGTTACATCCCTAGAATTTGTTCAATTTTATTTGTGTAGTTATCATTATGGGCCCGTAGATTGAGGTTTAAAGGTTTGGCCTGAAACACTGATGGGTTGCATGATTGACACTGTGCTTAGAGCTACAATAACCACAATTGTGCCACTCGTCAGGAGAGACGTACGGCAGACACACAATGCTGTTATTGTCATCACCGACTAAGAGATGCACAACAAACATTTTTGCCATTCTATGTTTTTCATTTTAACCTCAATTAGCCCATTTCAGATCTGTTTGATGGTCAGGATACAATTTAGATGTATAGGTAGTTTAAAAGTACCCCTGACAAATAAATAAAATAGGAAACCGGTTACAAATTTCCATTTCTTAATTGAATAAAGGGTATTGTATATAAATAGCACAGAGATGCTGATGCGTTGTTATTATCATCATTTCTACATTTTATTCCAGCGCACGCTACGTTTTTCATTGTAAATGCGACGGTCTGAGAAATCGTGCTGAAATGTTTGCGCGTAACTTTACACAGAGATGACTGTTAGGTTCGAGTTTGATTGCGGTTGCAGAGCGTCGTCTGAATAGTGATGTGTGTGCGTGCGTGTGTTCCAATCCCAGTCAAAGGGATTGGCTTCATGCGCTGTAAATGGTTCTTTTGATTGGGATGCTTCTCTGATGTGAATACTGCTATTGTCCTCTGTGTGTGCTTACTTTGTCTAACAAGATTATATTTCTGGCTTTATTTTTAGCCGTGGGTTATTTTTTTGCATTCTCATTCTCTCTCATGGTGGCATGATCGGTTGATGTGTGTTTTAGGGGTCGATGCCCATGGCATGTTTTTTGGCTTGTTTCTTGATGTCTTAGTTCTGTGAAGGTAACACATGTATTGACATGTCTTTTGTATGTTTATCACCCCTCTTGTTTTACTTTCTATTATTTAAAGGTCAGTGGTTTTATTAATTTGCCCGTTTAAATAGCCCCTCTAACATAGATCGACGTACAGGTTGATATTTGTGCGACGTCCAATGACCTTTCTCTCTCTCTCTCTCTCTCTCTCTCTCTCTCTCTCTCTGTCTCTC